>NC_031498.1:13161671-13217776 GCF_000237925.1 Schistosoma mansoni
ATGGCTATCTGTTTTGACTATAGTCCTGATTAGACTGTGTGAGACAGTATAGGAACTTAGTCAAGAAATTCATTTTTAGGCAATTACTTACTAAGCTGAGGCTCTTAATTAACAGTATGTTGCAGTCCGTCATATCACTTATAATCAATTAAGCTGCTAACCAAAGTATACAACCAAACGTCGAAATTCATTTTATGTCCGTTTCTTAGGATTCCAGGATTACGAGAGCTAGAATTTCTGCAGTTTATCCACTGTATGACCAAATATCGATAATTAGTGACATTGAACAGTCAAAACAGATAGCCATGTATATAGCGAACGATTATAAACTGTTTCTAAAGTTTAATTTAATACAATTAGTACAAAAATGCAAAATAGTAGTTAATTACAAAGAGGACAGTAAACACACGCATACCGAACAGTAGCAGGGATACAACGAGATGAATCAACAAAAAGGGTCAGAGTAATAACCAGTTTGAGATTAAATGAGTCTTAAGTAGTAGGCCCTTAATTCATATGATTGGTCGATTTACTTGTATCGATAGAGAATTAACACTCCGCCTAAAACGACCACCATGTCCTTTGTCAGGATTCCTCATTGCTGAACCATCTGATTTTTCGCGCGAACGTAAATTTTGTACTATCCCGATAATTTTAGTCCCAGTCTTCTATCACTCAGTCGTGTTGAGGCCATTATTTACCTAATTGACCATAGCACTCTTCCGACTCACGGTATGGTCATTCACAAGTCGTAGACGTACTATCAACTGTCGGTCTTTAGACTCATTAAACGGTGAGTTGGTAGTAGCAGACTGAAATATGTTCGTTATTTCTCGTAAAGGCAAAAAGCGGTATTTAACTTCATATCTTTGTGGTGGGTGTTCAACCCTATTATTGATTGATTTACTCTTAACGATAGAGAATAACACATGATGCACGACCTCGTCGGAAGCTTCTGATTAACCTGAAGGTATATGAGTTCGTTCGAGATTATCAACTCGACTTCTAACCTATAGTTGCATTCAACTCGCCGAACCAACGGCAAAAGAATGGCATGTACAACTACAACCCAATAGACAAAGTTAATTAGTAGAATATCTGAATGGCTGTTATAGGAGAGTCTTAACTATGCTGCAGTGCAAAGAAACTAAAGTGATGATCTACGTAGGTTGACAGCACATAAAAGGTCAACGAAAGGGGTTGTAATATTTCAACAATAATAAAGACTAATTATCCTTGTATTATGACAATATATGGACTACTACTATAATTTTCTATTCTCTTTATGTCAATACTTTTGAACAGAAGTGGAATTGGTTTTATTTTATTGTTTTTTGATGTTTGAATATAATTCTTCTGGAGCTGCTTAGCACTGTTCATTGTTCCGTTAACACTCATTCGTTGTTTAATATTTCTTATTTCATTGTGGAGCATACCGAGTGTTCTTTGTAAGTCTAGCATATAGTATGTTTATTGTGGGGTAGAAGTACAGATTGTTCATTTTTACTAAAATCTGTGCATCAGAAAAATATCTATTCAAGATTTTATAACTTCATACAATTAAGCACAGTGATTATAAAACTAAATGAATCACGTAGTTTGATTTATTCAACACTATATTTGGTAAAAAAATAACGGTTCAAAGTCCCACTAAGTTATCTACAAAACGAAAGATATTTTTCTCAAGGTTTAATCACACAAAATTCTATGATATTCTGCTTTCATCTGTTTTTTTACAATGTATCGTTTTTCAATCTGAGATTATCGATACTTTGAATTTAGTTAATTTACACATACTCTCTGTGATATTTTATAAATGACAGATATTATATTAAAATGCTCTAGACAGGATACGTTGCTTAGTTACTGTCAAGTACTTCAACAACACTGTGCATAATTTTCCAATAAAAAATATACATTTTTACTGAAAATCATCTGACTATATAATTTAATTTCAGCCATAATGAATAAAAACTCTTCTCAATGGTAGAAATAAAGTAAATACTATCGATTAATATGCTGTCAGTTTCCCGGTGACTTTAAAGGAAATTCAATTACATACGAAACTTCAAGTACAATATACAGATTGTTTGCTTGTATTTCTGTAAATTCATGTTTCAATTCAATATCTTTTCTTTTAAGCAGTGGAATTTTATTTAATTAAGCTACCGGTTGATGATTGGTGATCTTTTTAGCTATGTAATTGAAATGCTGATAAGAAACGTAGATTTACTTGTTTTACTAAAAATGATCAATTATTCATTAGTCATGACGGCATTGTGTATTTAAATGGTAGTGTGATTATTCCTTGTTTATCACGCAAACCAGAGCTTGATAACGTCTGTAGAGAACATCCCTCGGTTTGTTTTTAGAGTTCAGGAATAAAATCTATGGTGTTTTGGTCACCTTAACGAATCATTTTGTCAAATTTTACTCTACACTCAAAGGCTGATACTTTTCATATGAATGATCAATAATTCCTTTAAATTTTCATACGGTAATAAAATAGATTTCTTTGGGAACGTTGTATTTATTAGCAGACTACATACGTTTTTGATGATGAATGCAAGGAAATAGGAAGAAGTTTCATCTCCCTTGACATCTTTTCTTGTCATACCCTGAACCTCAAATTGGTCCATATAGTCTTTGTACACTTCACCTAATACCCAATAAATGGCTCCATTTTGATGCCAAATAGGATAAGTTATAGTATTGAATGTAATGTATTCGATAGAAATTACCGGATCTGTACAGAAAGCATTCTAGTAGTTACGAATGGACCGGTACGTGGGTAAACTAAAAAGACTGTGAACTTTTATGAATGTATTGTATGGTATTTATAGTAAGGTGTCCTGTTCTTTTCGAAACAATTGTCATTTCGCAGAAATATCACCGTAATCTGTATAACTGATTATTTCAACCTACTTGAATACCGTCAAATTAAAACTAACCGGTGTTTCACTTACGACTGTAACAGCAAATTGAATTAAATTTTACTACTTGAAGAAAATTATAGAGGATATTGTTTTAATCATTAATTGGTCTTAATCAAAGAACCCCTGAAATCAGGAAGCGCTAATAACAGGCTTGGACAGTTTAAGTATACCATTCGCCTACCCTCAAATGCCATTTCAAGTTTAAACTGTTGATGTAGAATTGTGAGCGAGGCACTTTATTAGAGAAATTCGATTGTGTTTCTAGTTAAGATCACTGCATATATTTACTCGTCTGAGTTAGAATATGGAATTTATTTCTGGCAAAACTTCGTACACCCAATTCTTCAGTTTGCTAATAACAGCCTCCTAGTCTTCTCACTCATCTGGTTACGCAAGGGTATATGAAGCTTGTGTACTTGAATCGAACGTCGTAGATCTTAACCATTGGATAGCTATTTCATCCTAGTTTTGAACTCGCTAATTCTAACAGGAAACTGTAATATGTGCAAACAATGGAGTTTGATGTCGACATAATGACTCATCGGTAACGTTGGATGAGTATTGGGCTAAATCATAAATTAATTGAAGCAGAAAAATGTAAACCATGGGATTTTGTATTTATAGTTTGAATGCATGATAGTCTCATCGTGATCTGCAAATGGCAATTATATATGGTTATTTGTAAACCCAGGTTACCATATTAGTAGATGAAATCAATTAATGAAAGAGCACTTAAATTTACAATTTAGTTAGATAATAATTCCATTCATCACATTAACCTTTTAAAATAATGGATAATGGACCAATATTGTAAATACTTGAAATATATCATTTGAATTTTCTTTGCTCAGACAATAGAGTTACTTTGCAACTTCCTATCTTCCCTCTGGCTAATAAGGCCATTTAATTAGAAATTTTAATAAATACTAACATATATGACAATAATATATAAACGAATTATACATTAGTGAAAACCTAAGTATTTAGAAGTCATATATAATGAGCAATATGAAAATAAGCTTAAAGAAAGATTTTATAAGTAAAATAATAGTTTTAGAATATTTGTTCATTCACTATGACAAAGAAAAAGGTAGAATAAGATGTAAAGGCTAACTTAATTAAGATAATAGTCGAAAGATGAAGAGAATTTATTTACATGGATTATTTCTTCTGACAAGGAATTCGAAGTTTAATTAATGACTTTTGAAATACGGAGATCAAGTTATAGCTTGTTATACGTTGTGGCTTCTATGAAACTCAGTAGGATATAGTTGCTTTATTTGCCGTTTACTCTCAACGGACTTACCGTATCCCTCTTGAGCATTCTAGATTAAAAATGGCCAAGCACAAAATTAGACTTTTGTAATGCGTTTTACAGTACCAGGTTTTCTCATTATCAAGAGGTTTTAGCTAAATATACATTGGATGGGTTAGTAGCGTATAATAACTGTCATCTAAAAATAAGTGAGCACTAACAGTTCTGTATATAGGCATGTAATAAGTTGTATTTATTGACGCCTCCAGCTAGGTGAGTCCACTTTCTGTATAAATTAGAAAAGGATAAATACAGTTATCTAGAGACTAAATATATAAATCCCCTAACTAACGGGTACCTAAATTGTTATCGCCTCAGTCATATTGTGATCCTGAGTAGAACTATGTGGGTATAAACGTATCGTGATTATAAGTGAAAAAAATCAAGAATAAAAGTTATTTACAATGAGTTTCATGAAGGATGTTCAGACTGATGAGAGTCTACGTAAAAAACACGAATTTAGATGAACAACTTTTTAAAACCAGGAATTATTGGACTCCTGTTACGTTCTAGTACAAGTCTTCTCAGTTCTGATTATCAATGACATCAATATAGGTCCAACCCACCACTTTCAGGCTTCATGGTAAACGCGTCACCTTTAGACTCCTGCCTGTTTCACCGATGTGTCAGCATAGATCTCATGGAAATTCTTACAAAGATAATTATTTTAAAATATCTTCCTCTAGTATTACAATCATTCAATTATATTTCAACTATACTTCTTGGATAAAATGTTCAGTACAGATGTGTCTGAATAAATTCTGTAAAGTGCAAAAATGTTTATACATGGATCTCTTGCAAATTTACAACTTATAAATGTGATATATATTTACCCGAAAATAGATGTAGATATTAAGAAGGCAAATACCATAAAACGCTTATTTAAAAATGTTCATGAGTTTGTAGTTGGCGTTGAGTCGCGATTGACTATGATCACCACTACAGGAAGATTACGTGCCAGATATTAGGTTGGGTCCCTCTGTAAGCCAAAAACTAGAAGGAAGTTGACGGTTGCCATAAAATATATTTGTTAACGATCTAGTAGTATCGAAAGACTACCGAGATCGTGCCAAAGTTTACGAGCTGAACTGCCGAGCCTATGCGAGTTCGTGCAAGGTCACAGACAACGGAAGAATGTGTATGTTTTGTGCACTTAAACAAGCAGGTACAGTAAAACAATCACTGGTACAGTTGGTTGTAATAATAATAATTGTTTCCATTATACCAATCACATTCTCCTCATAAAAGTAGGTCACCACAAGTTTATATTACATATGTATATTTAAAATTCCATTATTTATTATTTATTAAAATATTAACAATAGTAATCGGTAAATAAATTATTTTTAAATGTGTACAAAAAAACATTAACTGTACAATAGAACATTTGAATTTGAAGGAAAACATATGCTCCTCTAAGTGGTACAAAGCTTCCAAGCACACCACACACTTGAAACTTATTTAGACTGTTCACCGATTTATTTTTGTCTCTCCAGACAAATTTTGAAAACGCTTGATTTGACTGTTATTTTTGCGTATACTGCTAATTTGTTACAAAATACTTAATTAATCATGTCGGAAAGTGCATATGACGTAATATAATGTAGTTTATTATTATGACTGAACGTTTATCGTCTACTAATTATGCAATAAATAACTTCTTACCACTAATACACTGGATTAATCTTTTCAATAATTTTTGATATATTCATATTAACAAAGAAAGGTTAGTTCGAGTAGACCAATTTTTAGTGTCATTTCTATTCCATATAATTTAATTTATATTTGTTTGTACATAGCTTTACTGCTATATATCATTACTAAATTGCATTTTGTAATCTGGTTCAGGTTACAGAGACCATATTGAATTTGATTCTTAGTGTTTCATAATTGGCACACAAACAAATGACTTTTGAATATATGCACACATGTAAATGTATCACTAGTTCAAATTGAAATATCATACTCTAAATTACATTTTAGTAGTTCCGTTTGTTTTTCCAAAAAAAAACACGAAACGTAATAATTCCTAATTAACTTCAATTGTTAAAACATTAGGCTGATTTAGAACCGACCCACCTATATATTTATTCACTACTTGTTAGTGGGATATAGATTGGATTAAGCATGTTTTATGCATGATGGTATTGCTGCGCGCTGATTGGTTAATTTTAAACCGATCAGCCCGGGCATATTATTGCAGAAAAATCTATAAGCTTCTTATGTATATACTATAAATATATGAACATTATTTAAACTATTGATTGCTGTTCACTTATCATTATTATTTGAATACAATTTGATTCCTGTTCAACGTGTTCTGATTTGGGGGTCTTGTCGAGTGTCATCGTATAAGAATACTAAGCAATAGGAATAGCTGGGTCGTTTATATAGCAAAAATACAATTATATCAGTGGCGACGGGGAAAAAGGAAAATTCATTCAAAATGCTTATATCAGATGACCAGCTCAGCCGAATACTACAGCAACAGCAAGCACAACTTGACGCACAAATGCGCCTGTTAGAAACTCTGACGCAACAGCTTAACATACGTTACTCGAGTTCACATGCTACTACAAGTACTTCTTCTTGTGATGCAGTTGCCAGCAGCATCCCAGAATTCTATTATGACCCCGAATGTGGCAATACATTTCTCACGTGGTTCAAGCGTTGGGAAGACACATTTAGAATAGAGTTCTGTAATCAAGACGACGCATGGAAGACTCGACTGTTGATGCGCAAGTTGGAAGTCATAAACATGCACGCTATGCTGATCATATATTACCAAAGTTACCTCGAGAGCTCAGTTTCGAGGAGACAGTATCTCAGCTGTCAGAAATATTCGGTGAATCTTCCTCATTGTTTAGTATTCGCTACCAGTGTCTTAATTTGGTGAAACGAGAAGCCGATGAATATGGTGTTCTAGCAGACATCGTCAACAGAGAATGTGAAAAGTTCAAGTTACGCTCGTTGACAGAAGATCAATTTAAATGCCTTATATTCATCAAAGCTCTCCAGTCACCAAAAGATGCTGAGATTAGAACCAGACTTCTAACTCGTTTGGATCAAGATCCTAACATCACACTCAGAACGTTAACAGATGAGTGTAAGCGACTACAGAACATCAGACACGACAATCAGTTGATTGAACAGGTAAATTCTAATTTAACCTGCCGTAGTGTAAATGCTATGACCAGGTTAAAAAGTCAGAAGCCCAATAAAACTCATAATAAACCAACGAATGCCTGTTGGTTATGCGGCGATTGGCATTATGTACGGTTCTGTCCATTTAAGAAGCACAAATGTCAGGTGTGCAACAGACGTGGACATAAAGAGGGCCATTGTCCACCGGATCGTACATCCCAGCCCAAGAAGAAGTATAAACGTCCTCCACGTGTGGTGAAATCAGCTGAGTCTAAATCTCTTTCTCTGGTAGCAGCTTTTCAAACAGACTATGACATTCGGAGAAAGTATGTTACGATCCAGATTAATGGTATAGCGGTTCGTCTTCAAATTGACACAGCATCCGATATTACTCTAGTGTCTAGAGAGACTTATAACTTGCTGGGAAAACCGCCAATGAAGCCATCCAAGAAAACGGCTAAAAACGTATCTGGAGGTGTACTGAAGCTAGTTGGTGAATTACAATGTGAATTTTCCTTCAATGGAAATAGCTGTAAAGGAGTATGCTATCTAACAGAACGACCAAACCTTGATCTACTTGGTCTAGATATGTTAGAAAAGCTTGGATTAATGGATATACCCATTAACAGCGCGTGTAACGTGTCGTGTCCATCATTAGACACCACCTCATATGCAAAAATGACAGGTAAAAAGGTTCAAGAAATACGGAGTGTAGCAGCAGCGGCAATTCGAAACACTCCAGTGTCGTCAGGTGAAGTCAGAAAAGACTTTTCAGCATATTGTCAGCAGAACGGAATCAGGCACATCCGAACACCTCTATCCCATCCGCAATCGGATGACCAGGTAGAACGTTTTGTTGGTACGTTCAAAAATGCTCTAAAAAAATCAAGAGGGGAGGGGGACACCGAAGAGATCTTAGAGAGGTTCTTGTTTATCTACCGTTCTACACCGAACCCTCAAACAACAAATGGGGTCTCTCCAGCGGAAGCGTTACTTGGCAGAAAAATAAGGACACATTTCGATGTCATCCGTCCGACGCCAGCTCGTGAACCCCAACGAAACTTATCTATGGAGAAGCAGTTCAATCGACACCATGGGGCACAAAGACGATTGTTCAGTGTGGGTCAAAAGGTACTTGCTATGGACTATCGTGGTAAACATCCTACGTGGACAGCTGGTCGGATCGTGAGAAAGAAAGGGAATGTGGTTTATGAGGTGTCAGTTGGCTCAGAAGTTTGGGTGCGTCATGCTAACCAACTGAAATCAACCTCGATCTCCAACAACGAAACGCAGCATAGATTACCTCTTGATGTTCTGCTAGACACCTTTGAGATCAAAACACCTGAAACAGACAGGACAGTCAAGGTGCAAACGAAGGATGATACAACGTCCTTATTACCTAGAAGATGGACTAACCGGAAGCGCAAACCAGTAAAGCGGTTGCAGTTGGACCCTAACACCAGATCCTACGAATCTGCTCAAGGGGGAGGTGTTAGTGGGATATAGATTGGATTAAGCATGTTTTATGCATGATGGTGTTGCTGCGCGCTGATTGGTTAATTTTAAACCGATCAGCCCGGGCATATTATTGCAGAAAAATCTATAAGCTTCTTATGTATATACTATAAATATATGAACATTATTTAAACTATTGATTGCTGTTCACTTATCATTATTATTTGAATACAATTTGATTCCTGTTCAACGTGTTCTGATTTGGGGGTCTTGTCGAGTGTCATCGTATAAGAATACTAAGCAATAGGAATAGCTGGGTCGTTTATATAGCAACAAAATACACACTGACTAATCGTTTATGTTTTAAGTACGTTTTGTAATATGATCATTTAAAAAAAATAGGAAAGGGATAATATACCTCTTGCTCACTAGTGACTGGCTCCATGAGGTATTTCCTGGAGTTCTAATGAGGAGCAGTAACCAGTGGAGTTCAACCAGGTCTGTTGAGAGATATCAACTCACTGAAGACATTGGTGAAATGATTGCTCAACTTCGTGGATTGGTTGAAGTTAGACATTAACACCGTTGGATGCCGGCCATATCAGTGGTTTAGAGGCTAAGTGCTCGCGCGCGAAACTGGTAGGTCCTGGGTTCGAGTCCTGAGAGGCGGTACTGTGGATGCGCACTGCTGAGGAGTCCCACAATTGGACGAAACGTCCGTCCAGTGCTTTTCATTGTGGTCTGGCTTCAATTAACCTATGATTTCAACTGTATATAAAAAATTACTAAGAATCTCCACAAACAACCCACTCTTGATTTAATCCAAGTTAAACCTTAACTGATGTTGTCCGATGAAAAGACGAAAAATTCTTCAAATCATTCATATGAACATGAAAAAAAGGATTTTTCAAGTCTACGCCCCAAAACATATTTCACACAACCCGTGTTACAAGATTTTTTAAAATAAATTTGTACGTTGTGAATGAATTTCACGATAAATCGGTCATCACATGACCTGTCATACATAGAGCTCAAGGTCAAGATATTAATAGAACTTTGTTTAGTAGATGAATCATGTGATTACATGACTTGTTTTGCTTTAACTTTTATGTAAACAATAATCCACTTGAATGAAAGTAAATAATGTGAAGGTACTTAGATATTTATGTTGAAAAAAAAATCTACGTAAGGATTAGAAAAATAATTTGCTGATTTCGTCAACCGAATTAAGGATATTCAAAGTTATTATATAATGATGTAGCTAAGTCATAAAAGCAAACCTGGGTGACTCTCCAAACCATACTGTAACTTTTATCAATAATTTGTAATCAAGGTTCACAACTAATTTTCTATCTGAACATCAACATTTTAATTATAAAATGACGTTCATATGAACACAGGTTAGTTTCCTTCTGGGTAATTTTTGATGTCTTTAGTGGTTCTCTGAACATCTACGCATAACTTCTATGTTGTTAAAAAGTCAATAAAATGGCATTATGGTATAAGGATCTGTGATTTATGCCGAAATCTATTTGGTAATATGTAAAACAATAGTTTATACTACCCAATATGTCACCGATAATATGATTTAGTAAGGAGTTGACTTTTTAGAAAGATGAAATGAACACTAGTTTTTATTTATTTACCCCGTCAACAGAAGCATCATTTGAACGTGTTGGCAGTTCTCATGCCTTTAAATTTAGACGATATAGTTTCTATTCTGTGATAACTCAATAGATTATTTCTGATCTGTGCTATGGAATGTTACATGACCTTTAGAATAATTGACAGTTGGGATCACTTTTCAATTGATTTGTGTAAAAGGTTGGAAATCTCTGTCTTAAAATTAATTGATTGTATTTTAAATGATTCAATAATTGGTAACTGGAAGGTTTATCAAGCTCTGATTTAATAAACCAATATTCGTCTAGAAAGGTGTATATTAGAACGCTCCTCTCACATTTATGTAAGTAAATAACACAGATTTCAACTTCTCTAAGGCAAAACATGAATTTTTAAGAGTTAAAAATAACTTTTGTTAAGTAATAGAAAACTAGAATCTCATATTCAGAGTTAACTATCCATCGTATGAATACGACTAGAATACTTCATGTGAATATCAAGTCAAAATTCATGTGATTTCTGATAGCGTTTTACATGTTCTAGTATCTTGACCGTATAATTTGCCATTTCATAGGTTTCAATTATAATTGACATTTTAATCTTGAAAATTTCGTTGATATTTAGTAATGTATACGTTTTTGGGTTTTCATTTCTGTCTTGAAACTTGTCATATTAAGAAAACTAGCTTATTTTATCAAACAATCGGAAAGATGAATTAGTTGTTTTTTTGAAAACTTTGTACTTCCATAGTTTAAATCACGAACTGATCTTACTTAGACCACCAGTGAAAACAACGAAGCACTGGATGACCGTTTCACCCTATGATTTGACTCCTCAGTAGTGCGTATGCACGACTCCGAATCCCAGGGTCGAGCCCATTACTCTATTGTTGGGGTGATCCAGAAAACTTCTCGCAAAAGACAAGAAAGGCTCAGGAAACACTAAGAATCATTTTATCCAATCAGCGTTCACTAGAAACATCACGAAAGTGAAAAGTCACATGTAGAGTTTCTGATTGGCTGATTACTCTACTGATACTATGTTTAATAGTATTCCAAAATTTCCGGGAAAACCCAAGGACTTCTAAAACGCTATAAAAACCCTATATTTTCTGTACGTGAATGAACCTTTGGAGTAAAGTGTTTCTCGCATATTTTGCGCCTTTTCTCTCGTGTTCAAGTTGCTGAGTAGATTTAGCATGGGGATTACGAAACTAGCTCAGCAACCGAGTATAGCGTTTGATTAGCAAGACTTATCATCTATGTCTCATGTGAGAACACCTAACCTCCAGACCAATGAGCTGGAATCCAATGGTATATATGTGTAACTTCAATCCATTCGTGATATCGCGAAATCTTCATCAATCGCCTGCGGTGAATAACTGTCTCATCTTTGATACAATTAAATTCCACTGGTCATGGGTTCTCACTAGAACTCCAGGAGTTACATCTCAAAGTTGGTCAGTAGTGAGCATATTGTAATATGAACAAAATCTGATCAATCATTTCTATATTTCATTATTTTCCAGATTTGTAATTACTCATATCACTGATAAGAGAGACTATTATTATATAATCTTCAAGTGAACTATGTTAAACTTTATTTCCATATGAGTACTGATAATGAAGAAAAACATTATGTTTACTTCTTATTTTCATAACCTAGTGAGATTAAATTTGTGAATATTTTTTGTTAAGAATAAAAAAAGGTAGATGTCGTTAAACTTCCGGTGATTTAATAATCATATAATTCAATCTTTTGGAGTTATATTGAGTTTTTATTGACCCATAGATATTACATGTACTTGTTATTTGACTTGATAATTTTAATAATTACTATCAGTTTAATAAAATACTATTAGCACTTAGACTGAGTTATATTGTTATTCATTAATATTAAGCATAACCTAATGAAATCAAAACAAAAAATAATCATAAATTAATACCAAATAAAATGTAATTAGTAGACGATAAATCTCAATTGTTATAGATGTAAGTAAAAGAGGAGAGCAACAGAACATATGAACCAACTACTCAATAAAACCTAAATTGTGCTTATAATCTAAACAGTCTAATGACTGAAATTTAAAATAGATAGAAAGAGAGTGTGTGTGTGTCTGTGTAACTTTTCTATCAGATAAAAAAAATATTATTGAAAATAACTTAATAATGTTAGATTCACTTAGTATTGTTTGTTTGAATCTTCCCATTGATGTTTAGGACTGCAACTGGTCAGTCTCTAATTGGCATATGTGCATACTGTGCGTATTGCCTCGATATAGCCTTGATTAATTCACAAGCATTGTAAGCAAAGATGGATAACGCGATGGCGTTTGAAGTGAAAGGTACTGGTTTCGAGTCCCAGAGTGAACATCAACTCTGAGATGCAGGTACATCCAGCTGACGAGTCCCGAATAGGACGAAACGCGCGTCCTAGGTTCCACTGCTAGCCACTATCCATCTTTGCTTAATAATGTTAGGTTAGGAAGTGTCTTCAAAACCGAAAGATATACAACTATGTGGAGTTTTTCATTGTAGAATCACAATTGTCACGCTGAATGATAAAACTATATTACTACTACTACATTCGCGATAATGAAATTATTACTACTCCGTACAATGTTTAAACTAACAGAAAATGGTGTCTTTGTAATTAGGCTAAGTTGAATTACTAATAGTTACCTGATGTGATAACTGTTTATCTCAAGGATCTATTTGAAACTAACATAGAATGCATTTCAACAGCCAACAATGAAGCGAATAATGTAGGTTGAAGAAAGACTGTTAATTTGTCTTTTCTGTAAATCTGAATGAGTTTTATTTCTAAAACTTGTATTTTCTATTATGAAATCTTTGATAAAAGTATTGAACATAAGCAGTAGAAATCTATTTGTCTTCGTTACACACTTGTTGATATCGACTAATGACAATGTCGTTGCGCTGTTATTTACTACGTAATCTACAGATTTACTACAATTTGTTCGTCCAGTTTACCCATCATCGTGCCTTATTGATAAAATATTAAAAAAAAGCATTTTGTTTAAATTTATCCTTTTCATATAGTTTTAAGTGAAGGAAGGTAATTGCATAAGGGAAAACAATTATCCAGCGTTCTCTCTTCCCAGCAGCGAATTTGTGTATAACTGAGTAGTGAGTGACATATTAATCATCAAGGAAAAGTTATCGTTTGCTTTGTGGCCCACTATTTTATCTTTGATAATTCACTTATTATTAGACAAATAATTCAGTTATTTTCTGAATTATTTGTAATATAATTGACAGTTTGTTGACTGATATCTACTTAGTTCAGTGTCATGTGATTATTTTTTTCTAAAATCTATTCGGCCGAAATTTCGGAATCAGTTTTGTCAATTTTGGCATCTTAACATACATTCCTTTTCTTTCTTTCAGTTTATAATATCGATGAATTTGGAAGCCAACAGCGGAAAATAAATTCTCATCAATGAAGTATTGACTTAGTTTTAATTTATTTTAAAAATGGAATATTTAATTTTCTAAGGGAACGAGTTGGTTTGAAATATAGGCGTTTCCCCATCATGAACATCAAAGACTTCAACTGATGATCGGTCTCTACTGGCATATATATATTTTGAACAGATTTTCTCAACTCTTCTTCATGTTATTGGTTTTTAATGTATTCGGTTTATGGCTAGCACTGAAAATGAGGATACGTCACAATCCAAATACAACTTCCAACAATCGTCTAAATTTTACTTATACAAATTGCCTACCTCACTGATAAATGCCACAGTGTCATGTAGAAGAAATTTTGAAAATTGAGATTCCATGCCCATCATTGCCAAGACTATGAAAAATTTTGGGCATGGAAGTTGACGAATCATCTGCTCTGTTTTAAAATACTGATAATCTAACCGTAGCTAGAATAAATTTGGGTCAGTTAATTAATTCGAAATTCAAATAAAGGGATGAGGAAATAGTCCGAAGATTATAGGGAAGGAAAACATTCTTATTGGCTGTTTATTGACCTTTATTTCGACGTTGAAGTAATCAATTGTTATTTGGTAAATAATTCATAGTTCTGCCCTACTTGTTGTATGTTTTAGTGCATAGATGACAGGTTGATTTCTGTAAGTTATATACAAATAATCAGGCAAACAGTTGAATTGTTTGGTATTAAATAACGAAAAGTTAGTAAAAAGAATTTTTTTCTTTACTCATTGGAGAATGCAAATTTCTAACAATAATAAAGTTCAATCCTTTGATAATTTATTTATTTTTGATTGAGATCATGAATCGATTGATATTAGACCACCATTGAAAACCTGGAAGCACTGGACCGATGGATAGAAGTTAGACATCAACACCGTTGGATGGTGGTCTAACATCAATCGATTCATGATCTCAATCAAAAAACTTAACAATCTCCACAACCCCATGCTGATAATTCATTTATTCCCTGTTTCTACTTTCAGTTCTTTGTTTAATGATTTGCTTATGTCAACTTATCAATCGATGATTAGTTATCGATTCAGTAAACGATAATCCCATAATAACAACCTTTTTGTTCTTTAAAGTTATAGGAATGAATTGAGAGTTTTTCTTTCTTGTGTAAAGGAAAATAATTGAAGTGATAAGTAAAATAGTGTTTTAGAATTGTTATTGGTCAACTTAGAATTTAGGATTAGATGATCTACTTTTCAGTATTCTGAAAGTGTGTGAAATAGTATTTTGATTGGGTTGATAGAGATTCATTTATCTTTAAAGCTAGAGAAAAATATATTTCACTGAATGGGTGGTAAAAATGTTCAACAATTTGATAATAGATAAAATGGCATGTTTGTTCTTTATAGTCACTGACTGATAGATTAAGGCTATTTAGAAACAACACAACAAAATGAGACTGTATATTCCGTGATTCAAGGTGAAAGTGGGGGAAAATATTTGATAAAAAATAAAATGTTAAAGAATGGTCCCATGGCCTACTGAACAGTCAAGATAAACTAATTGTAAATAATCTTGACGTGTTTGAAATTTCAGTTGTGATAATTAATTATGATCATAGATACCTTCGAAGGATTGGTCGTAAACGTCTGGACCACCGAAAGAACAATGTTAAAGTTAGGCGCACGTTACGAGTTAAGGATGGCAAACTGACTGATAAGGTAATAAAGCTTTGTCAGCTAATGTGGTCGGAACTTGTGGTACACATTCTCAACGACCCTCTGACTCGACGGCTGGTGTTGGCTAGTATGGGAGTAGGTTGAAAGAAAGCTAGATGCGACCAAACCAAAACATGGGGTCAGTCCACGAAGTCAGTGTCTGGTAGACTGAGTTATGTAGCCAGGTGCAAAATAGCTGGTTAGGATGTGCATGATTACCACAGCCAATAGTTAGAGACTGTAGGTGTTATGATTCAGGAGTGGTAGCGAGGGCGCGTGCGTGGACACTCTTTGTCCTTCCACAGACCCCGAATTTTACAAACAATTTATGTTTTTTTACGACCAATTTATCCTTCTCGAATAATGTCGTCTATACTTTATATTAGCGATTATAATTTATACTGCTACTTAATACAATACTCTGGGATTTGTCTTAATTGTTTTTCCTTGTTATATTGATGTGATATTGTAACTTGAACCTAGAGACATATTTGCTGATGGGGTTTTGTTCTCTGAGCTGGATGGTTTGGTCGTGGAGCTTTCATCGTTCTTCCGAACGACATCATCAGCACAAACTTCGTGTAGAATTTCTTCACATGTGGTTCACAGCTTGTCCTTTACACCTCGATGTTGACTGGTTCTTGTTGACCTTAAATCTATCATTGTTTACTTCCTTGTTTTGTTTGTATCTCCCATTGGTTTGGTTTTTCTTCCTATGTTTGTGTATAATTTTCCTGATTGGTTGAACCACATGTGGAGAGATTCAAACACTTAACTTCCACGCGAAGTTTGTGCTGATGATGTCGTTCAGAAGAACGACGAAAGCTCCACGACCAAACCATCCAGCTTAGAGAACAAAACTCCATCAAAATCACCCACTTGAGCTACAAATCTTTTCCACCATCTCAAAGACATATGTATGATATGAAGAGACAAAAAGATGAAATTACATTCTTTTACACGTTGCGAATTTTGTTTACCATTACTTCTGTTTGATTAAATGTGATAATTACTCAATGTAGTGTTTATTTTGTCTTGTTTTCCAGTGTGATGTTTATTCGCCATACTATATTCTTGTATTAAGTTAACATGAACTATGCTCAGTATGAGATGTCGCATGGGATTTGTTATGATTCTGGGTATTTTTCATAAATGTGATTTCATCCCAACTAATTATCAAAATGGATATACAATCAATATATGAATGAATGTATTTTCGACTAAGGTTGTCGTCGTGTTTTTTGGGCTAATAAACCTTTACTTGTGCTAGTCCTTGTGTTCATACTTTCACGTTGTGGGAATTGCAGTGGTTCCTCATTTTACGAGTGTAAGCGGTAAACGATTCCGACTTAACATTTATCAACAAACAGATATAACAATTAGCAACGCAATCATAACAGTCGACCACCAGGCATAACAATGTGATAGTTTCTACGTTGCACCTGACAGAATGACTGACTAACCATTTCAACTAGTCACTAATGTTAATGCTTTCCATAATGTTTATAATTTTAATGTTTTTTTCCTAATTTTATAGGAATGTGATGAAATTTCACAAGTTTTTTTAAAAATTAAGCAAAACATTTCTTTAAGAAATCTAAAATACCCATATAGCATTTAGTTTGAAACGTACATGGTTATCATTTTTGTAATTATATTTGCATGTTACTAGTAAGTAGTCTGAAACCTATATGAAAATTAAAAATTCTCATATTGTTAATCAGGACACATAAATGAACAAAATTGTTTTCAATTAGATCTTCATTAGGTTTTATTCAAATATACTGTAATATCTAAATGCATATGAGAAAATACTAAGTCAACCAGGCCAGCTTATTAGTCAGAGATAACAGTAGGATAGATTACATAACTGAAAATGATAAATGAGTACACATTGATAGTGGGATTACAGGTGTCCTAGTTATGATAAGAATAGTTCAGTCTACTACTTCCTATCATGAAAAACTGATTCGAGCCTTTATTATGCTCATTATAATTAGTATACCACTTCTTAATTCGTGTTTAATATGTTTATTTATGTAATATATTTCTTTGTTATTATTGACTTATAAACTGCCTTGGTTGATCTGATATCAGATCTGATATATTGGAGTAAAACCTGATGAAGATCTAAATGACAATGATACTGTTTATTTATATGCGTGGTTCTGATTGCGAATATTGTTTGGTCCATACATCAAATAAAAGACTGATTTAAAAAAATATAAACTTGTTAGAATTGTATCGAATTTTCCTTGTCCAGATAAAGGTTATGAAACTCATTTGAGTCTACATACTTCAAGGATCACTTTTAAAATGCTTGTCCTAGAAGGTTAACAAGCATCTACCATTTTGATTCTAGATAGAAGTTTAGATTTAAACGTTCTTTTAGAGCAGATCATATATTTCGAATAATTACTCAACCCCGTAAAATTTCAGAGAATTTTTACTACTGAAATAATTGTTTATATAATTTCAGAGTTTCATTAACTGTATTTGTTAGCACATTCAGTGACAGAAAGTGGTTTTGAGTATATGGTAGGTATTCTTTAAATTCTTATTTTCTCACTGGTACGTAATTTTCCCAAGTCATTTTGAATTTCTTGTCCTCTGAGGATTTGAAATTTAGGTTAAAATCTGTTTTGCAATTTTCTTCAATGAGGCTATTATGATCTAAATTCTACATCCTAGTTAATTTCCCTCCTATATACACGATTATTGATTTTTCTTTAATTTTATGATTAACATCACTTACTGACCTTTAAAAGAAAGTCATTAAAAACCATAAAGCACATGACACACCCCACCCAGTTTTAATCCAAAATCTTCATACCTGGAGATGAACACTTAACCTTTTGACCAAAGAGTTGGCATCCAACGGTCTAAATTTCTAATTTCATTCATGTGTTCAGAAGTGACCAATTTCATGCGTTTATTCCCTGAGTTCTAGTCACAAACAGTGACTAGTGAAGTTTAACCATATAGGAAGTGAGATGTTTACCTACCGATGATATTGAATAAATGTTGTGCGACATTCTGTATCGACTTAAGTTGGATATGTAAACCACTTGATCCCTACTCGCCTTTTAGGGGTTAAGGGCTTACTACGAAAATGTGTCATCCCAGTTTGATCTCTGGTGGGGTCTATGATCCACACAGTTGAAGTGGTTCATACTAGGGCGAAATGAATGTCTAATGCTTTCTGGTTTTTTTAGTGATGATTTAATTGGAATCAGTCCGTGATGTAAATTACAAAATTCGACAGTCGCGACGACCCCTGCCTTCTTGAACTGTAGAACGAAACTATTTATAGGCAATAAATGGGATCCGTTTAGTGACTTGTTTTATTAGAAATAAATAAAAAGAGAAGTTTAGAACTTATTATAATTGTGAAACGAGACAGCATACAGATAAGTGTGAGGAAATGAAGTTTTTTGACAAATATCTGTAGACATATCTCAGTTGATAGACAGTCAGAATTAGGCAAAATCCAGACTATGATCTCGTTACAATTGATAAGAAATATGCTTGGGATGAAATTATACCTGAATTTGACTATAGCAATAACTGGTGATTAGACACACAGGCATGGAGAAGGGATAACCATGGAATTTTCAGTTTCTTCAGATTTTAAAGAAACACTTGTGATTAGGTATGGTCAGGAATATTGTATATCGTAGAAGTCAAAAAAACTGTTGAATTTTGTCCAAATCAATTCAGAATTAAAGGCACTCTTATTTATCTATGGATTAGGAAGTAACCAAAAGAAATACCGTTTTCGGGTAACACTTTATTTAAATACCGATGTTTACAAAAATTAATACTTAAACGTCTTATCAGTCTGCTTTATATCAGTTGAATAATGTTTCATTGTATATGTAATCAGAATAATAGTTTAGGCCAGTACGTGAGTAACCCTCAGACATGAAATAAGTCATAAAAAAGCTATGTTAATTCAAAATTACCACGTCACAGTAAACAAATTTTGTAATGTGTTCTAACACTAACGAATCATAACAGTGGTGAAACTACAACTAAGAATCGATTCCGTACGTTTATGACTTTACTATTTATGGAAAGACCAACTCAAATTAAAAGTCCCAACAGTACTGGAAGCAATGTGACATTCAAACCTAGAAACTCTACGAAGAACGATCAGTCATATCAGAAATAACAATATAATCGATCGAATTCTAGGAATATATTTTACAGCATTCGACTAGAGTTTATTCAAACACATTGACTCAGTGTTACTCCAGAATATCAGACCTTAGCAAGGTAAGAAACTTCAAAATGTTAGTCATTGTCATGTATGGAAATACAATAACACAGTGGCAAACCTAAGAGTTGATAAGCTTGTGTTGTGGAGGTTTTTTATAGTTATGCAGTAATTCTGTGTCATAGTGTGATACTAATTAATGTATTTTTAAAAATTAGGGAGCATGTGTTGATCTTATTTTTGGACTCCTTAATAGTACGAAATTATGATTCTGTATGATGTTGGGTCCAAGACCATCAGGTTTCTCAGTTAACTCAATCAATTCAGAACATTGAGTTCATATCCACTGGTATATGTTCTTGATTTCAGTTTATTTGTAAGTTTGCAAGATCGTTATCGAATATTATCTGTGAGTAACTGCTTCACTTTTAACTTCGTTGAATTTATAGGTTGAAAGTTATCATTAAAATTTGAGGAGTATATCTAGAAGCTCATAACCAGTGTTGATTTGTTATGTCAGGAGAGAGAGATTGTTAAAATTTCACCAAACCAAAAAGTTTCCCAACTATATAATCATAAAACATTGAGACTTCCTTCAGATGTCTAGAAATACATTTGAAGTGATATCTACACTATACAGAATTGCACTCAATAAACTATACGTAAAATATGACTCGGTTATTTATTTCCATCTAATGAAGTTATACAACTCGAAAATATTAAACTTAATGTCTATTGTAAAAACAATCAATTCCATTGAATAAGCTGTATCTCTAAACTGCTTTAGTTTTCTTCATATGGCATAAGTCTCTGTCCTGCACTTTGATTATGAAACATTCCTAATCACTTATCTTCGTTTTAATTCATGTGGCATTAATATTACTATAAGCTCTAATAACGCAAATATTACACTTTCCGTATTTTGAATAATATTCATATGCTTTTACTCTATTGATTACAGCCCATCATCTCAAAGTACATTTTCGCTTAACTCCAGTATGAACTTTAAAATCTATTAATGATTCAATAGTCAGTGCACAAGATGTAATCGACAGGAAACGAACTTCTCATTATACTACTGTTATAATGTGTGTATGCTTGTCCTGTTTATTTATGACGTGATGATCCCCACCAATCAGAGAGGAGTGAATTATCGATCAGAACAATGATACACAAAAGCCGGATGAGCAGTCTTGAGTACATATCAGCCTTGCTATCTGCCTAGCCCAGCCATTTAAGTCCAGAACACCAATAACAGCCTCTGCAATATGAATCATTATTCTCAAACATACTGGGTTTATATACCAAACAAACTGACCACATCGTACCATGAAATAGAAAATAACATTTGTACAAGATTTGGCCAAATATGGCTGTGAATAGGGGGAACAGTAAAAATAGACTCGGTATCACTCAGGAATGGTAAATCGTATAATAATAGTTCATAGGTCAAAATAAAACTAATAATAAAAGGAACATGAATATGAATAGTTAAGTTACTTAGGAATTGTTAACTAAATTATGATAGAGGGGTTTTGTGATTATTAATTTAGTATTTAGTTTGCATTTGCCAATGATTGGAGTGCTGTTAAAAACGAGAGATCACTATGGATGCGTATCTTTCTAGTATTAGATTAATCAAGAGTGTGAACCCAGGACCTTATTATCTGTATGTAAATGTGTAGATATAAGACCAATAAGATCGAACCCATTGGTCCATATTGGCAATTCCAATCAGTTTTAGATATAACCATCGAGGACAATCGTTTCACCCCCAACTCCTCAGGAGTAATCCCTGGTTCTCAATAGTGTTCAGACTATAATTAATCTGTAACGAATGCAACCTATAGTTCAATCAAAAATTTAGTGCTTTATACAGACTATTGTAATGTTACATTTGCGGATCTATTAAGATATAGTCTGAAGATCAATTTATCAGAAGTTACTGGTTTATGATGATTAAATTTAATCATTTGTTTGATTAACTGTGATTAAATTAAGGTTGGCATTGATCTACAGACTTAGTTTTCATTTAAATAAATAAAACAAAAATTAGGAGGCAAGTATCAATATTCATTTAGTTTTCTATTGTAACACACAATGAACTCAGTACCAAGTTAATAATATTACAGATTCAGCTTTACTTGTATAAATAATGACGAATGATAAAGGATGTAATTCAAAGTTGATGAGGATTAAAATAGTTAACGTATTTGAAGTTTTTATGTAATTACTGAAATGAATTAACATCCCATATTTACTAGTAAGAGAGCTAAGAAATTCTTTTATTAAGATGTCGAACATTGGATAATGGTTATTTATTTATTTAATTACTTACTTCTGAATTACTTACTCGTTTAACACCTCGTCGAAGAGCATAGACAATCCACCAACATTCTCTATACAACTCTGTTCTGGACAATTCCTTCCTGTTATTTCCAGTTGCCATTCATTCTTTTCATGTCTACTTTCAATTCCCCATGTAATGCGTTACCCGTTCTTCCACTTTTCCGTTCCCCTTCACGATTCCATGTTAGCACATGCCTCGTGATGCAGTCTGATGTTTTTCCCAATGAATGTCTTATGAGTTCCGGATAATGTTGATGATTTTCTCAGGTACACCATAGTGTCGAAGAAGTCTCCATAATGTTTTCCAGTCCACACTGTCAAACGCCTTCTCATAGTCAATGAAGTTGATGTAAAGTGTCGAGTTCCACTCAACTGATTGTTCCACGATGAATCGTAGTGTCGCAATTTGGTCTGTGCACAACTGATCCTTATGGAACCCAGCCTGTTGATCTCGAAGTTTGGCGTCCACTGCATCTTTCATCCGGTTCAGCAACACTCTATTGAAAAATTTTCCTGGAACTGACGGTAGTGTAATTCCTCTTTAATTCTCACATATGCTCAGATCTCCTTTCTTTGATATCTTGACGAGGTATCCTTGTTTCCAGTTTGTCGGTACTTGTTCTTCCTCCCAAATCTTCCTGGATACAATGCGGAGCATGTTTGCAATTACTTCAATGTCTGACTTGAGTGCTTCAGCTGGTATATTGTCAGTTTCTACTGCTCTTCCACTCTTGATTTGTCTGATAGTCATCCTGATTTGTTCGATCGTTGGTGGAGTAACATCTATAGGAAGGTCAGTGTGTGCTGCTTCGATGTGAGGTAGGTTCTGTGGGGCTGGTCTATTCAAGAGATCCTCAATGTGTTCTACCCACCTGTTCCTCTGTTCTTCAATGTCAGCGATTGACTTGCCTTCTTTCTCTTTGACCGGTTTCTCTAGTTTACTATATTTCCCTACCAGTTTCTTCGTCGTGTCATATAGTTGTTTCATATTTCCTTCTTCTGCAGCTTTATCCACTGTCGTTGCTAGCTCGTTCACGTATTTCTGCCTGTCGGCTCTAATACTCCTCTCCACTCTCTTGTTTGTTTCCGCGTATTTAGCTCATGGCTTGACTTACTCTACTCTTGTTCGGCTGTCATTAACTGATGTCTTCCTGTCTAGGGTTTCCAGAGAGATTCATTCCTTATGATGATACTTCCTACATGTATATATTACAGTGAGATGATATTTGTAGCCATCACTTGAATTTGGAAACATTACAATAATTAACCTAATCAAATTCACTTAGTGTTAATGACTTCAACAGCGTGGTGTTTTATTCACTTAGTTGTGCATAACTACAATAAAAATACTTTTGGTATACTTATGTAAGGTAAACAAATTTTGATTTAATGCCTACCTATGTGAAAAGGTTTATAGTGGCGAATTTCTGAATACAATATATATTTGTTATAAATTTTGTGATAATTCAAACATTTAGTTCCCATATAAACTATTTTATTGATTTTGTAGGTATCATTACCAAGTTTTGACTTGATAATTTTGAATAAATTGAGCATTGGGTAGATTGTTATAAATAAATAATATATTTGTAATATCCCAATGAGTAGAAAAATTAGATTTTCTGACGTTTCGTGACTCAGTGTAAGCCACTTCTTCAGAGAATAAATAACCAAATTAACATTAATCCAAGTTTAAATAATACAACGGAACAATCAAAGAATATTAGGTGATCAATCAAAAACAGGTCCGAATAAATCAATGTCACGTCATTTCATTTCGGTCAAGGTGATTCATAAGCGAAATTTGATTGTGGCCAACCTCTTCATGACACACATAGAATCAAGTATCTTCACCAACGACATCAAACCACGAATTTGGCTTAGATATGTAGATGACACCTTTGTAGTGATAAAAAAGACTCATCTAAGATCGTTTTCAAAACGGATAAATACACTTTCATCTCACATCAAATTCACGAATGAGAATGAAAATGAACATGGTGAGCTGCCGTTCTTAGATTACTTAGTAAAAAGGAATGAAAATGGAGTTCTAAATCTATCCATCTACCGAAAGCCCACACACTCGAATCGTTATATTGACCTCAATTCAGCACATCCGTTCAGTGCGAAAATCTCGTTAACCTTAAATCTTTTTAGAAGAGCCAACAAGATCATCACAACAGAAGAGGACAAACAAAAAGAACAAAATAATGTAATCAGAATCTTACAATTTAATAATTTTCCTATGAAGATTATTAGAAGTTTATTAAAACAAGACAGTTTATCACGTAATAATAATAACAACTCGAATGAAATGCCGTGGATTGGTACTGCAGTTTTACCTTACCGTCATGGCACAACTGAAGAACTCCAAAGGATCTTAAGACAACACAGAATTAAAGTATATTACAAAACAACGAACACACTTCGAAATACTTTAGTTCGGTTAAAAGAAAAAATCTCTTTCATGTCGACACAGAATTGCGTCTACAAATTAGGTTGTATCGATTGTGATACCTTCTATATTGGAGAGTCATCTCGTGAAATATTGACTCGAGTCAAAGAACATATTAGGTACACAAAGAAACCACCTAATAATCCCGTAGAACTGGATAGACTTCAAATAAATCGACAATGGCAGATCACGCCATTTTCAGTAATCACCAAATCGATTTCGAAAATATTAAAATATTATAAAAAGGTTTTTCCATCTACAGAGAAAGGAGAGTAGTTAAAGCTTTCCATATAATGCTTAATCCTACTGCTCTAAATGGATTAGAAGGCCTAACTATACACCCGACTTGGACTGTCTATCCAAGCTACCATATCTCATATTGTTCACATTTCACGCTGTTATCGTACACACAAATTAAAATCTATTTTTTCGCGCTACAAAAGTCACATTTTTCCATCTCTGACCTTGCACACATACACACACGCAAATTTACATGCATGTCGCTTATAAATCACCTTGACTGAGATGTCATGACATAGATTTATTCAGACCTGCTTTTGACTAATCACATGATATTCTTATTGTTTCGTTGTACTATTTAAACTTGGATTAATTTTGATTTGGTTATTTATTCTCTGAAGAAGCGGCTTACACTGAGCCACGAAACGTGGGAAAATTTGATTTTTCTACTTATAGGAATATTACAAATATATTACTTTTATTACGAACTTCAATATAGTTCTTTCTCACCCTACTACCGATCAATAATTTTATCCAAAACGTCAATAAAAGTTTTTTTATTTAAATGGAACAAATATAAAATCTTAATAGTTGAGATCATGAGTCAGTTGAAGCTAGACCACAATGGAAGACCTGGAAGAACTGAACGGCCATTTCGTTCTATTGTGGGCCTCCTCAGCAGTGCGCCTCTCGAGATTCAAACCCACGACCCATCAGTCTCGCGCTCGAGTGCTGCACCTCTAGACCACTGAGATGGCCGGCATCCAACGGTGTTAATGTCTCACTTCAACCGATCCACGAAATTGAGCGACACATCCACCATTGTCTTCAGTGAATTACTATCTCACGAAAGACCTGGTTGAAATCCACCGAACAATGCTTCTCACTAGAACTCCAGGAAATACTTCTTGAAGCCGTTCACTATTGAGGATATGTTGATTAATATTAGAAGGGGTTTTTGTGGATATTATGGTTATTTTAATAGTTGAGATCATGAGTCAATTGATTGGGACTGATAGGTCCCGGGTTCGAATCTCGCGGGGCGGGATCATGGATGTGCATTGCTGAGGAGTCCTATAATGGGAAAAAACAAGCGTCCGGTGTTTCCAGGTTTTCCATTGTGGTCTAGCTTCAATTGACTCATGATCTCAACTATTAAAATCACTATAATATCTACAGAAACCCCTTCAAATATAAAATCAGTCAAATTAAATGTCAACAATGTTATAGATATTATAATGAACAGAAAACGAAAGTTTTCTTCTATCAAAAATGTAATCAAATTCTACTCGTCTTATCATTCTTTTTATTTTAAATTAAAATTTGTCCATTGACGTTGTGGTTCAGCAAAGATTTGAATGTTAAGTAGATACAATGAATCTTCAATAAGAATAATTTTAATTAGTTCACTCATGAATGACATCAATAGGCAACTGAATTAAATAAAACAGTTATTATTACCAGTTTGGCATGTGAATATTTTAATAAACTATAAAAGTTAACTAAACATTTCACAGAATAATAAAGAAACAGATTTAACTATTATAAAATGACAATTTTAAGTTCATTTTTATCATTGTAATTACGAATCGATCAAATCTAGACAGTTATTAAAAACTTGAGAACATTGAACAATTGTTTCGTCCCAGCGTGGTATTCCTCAGGAGTCCACACCCACAACTTCACAAGTGGGACTCAAACCCAAAATCCTCAAGATCGCGAGCAAACACTTAATCTCTAGACCAATGAACTGAGATCTAATTGTTTATAAGTCTTATTTACATCAGTCCATGATAATTCATGAATTTGGATTTTATTAAAATTACGAACCGATCAGAGTTTTACAACCATGTTGATTAGCTACGAGAGCGAATTCCAACAGTTCTAGTGAAAAGCTATTATCAGTAGGTTTTAACCGTATCGGGCGTGAGGAAGGTACTCATCGAAGACAATGGAGGATGGGCGCCCACTATCGTGTACTGACTGAAGTTATACTTGTGAACCATTGTATCTCTGATCAGTAGTCAAGAGGTTAAACGTTCGCGCTTGACCTTAGATATTCCGGGTTCGAGTCCCACTTACGGCGTCGTGGATGCTCACTTATGAAGAGTGACTATACAAGAACGAAACAACCGTTCAGTGTTTTCATATTTTCAGCAGTCGTCTAAATTTGATCGGCTCTTGATTTCAATGACATTAAACAATCTCCACAACTATGTCCTGGCGTTTTTCATCATAATTAATACATGATGTGTGAATTGTGAAAATCAGTCTACGTAATAACTGATGTGGAACTGTTAAGCATTCCATATACAAATTTCATACTTAGAAACTCAGTCATTTCTTCTGAACTTGAAGTTTAACACATTTTAAGCTGTATTCAATACAACTTCAATTTATTCAACATAGAAATCCTTTTCAATGAGTTCATTTACCATGGTATGCAATATATATGGGATGTTATAGGTCAACGAATAACTATATGTTAGAATTTAATTAGTTATTATACGATATTTGACCATATAATTTAAAATAAATAAATGGTAATTGAAGGAGGAAATGTGCACAACATAAGAAATATACGTAATCAGTAAGGTGAACAGAATTACTGTGGATTTCATTAAATTCAAATGATTGTATAAGAACAATGGTGACTGTAAGGATGGCTCGTTGGCAAACTCAAGGAAGCCCCAAGAAGCCCAGAAAGAGCCAAATACATTCCATCCAATCACCGCTAGGGGAATATTCTAGAATGTCGACGTGTAGCTTCCCTTTTGGATGAGTAGGAAGGGTCCCCTATGTTCCCATGGGCTGTCCGAAATGATGATTTACTTTCAGCCAAAAACTATAAATACATGAGATTTTTGTACTATATTTGACACTGTTTTGGGAATAACATTCCTACCTACTAGTCTTCTGTCTTCTCATTTTGTGACTTGGTAGGGTTCTAGCGTTCGAGTGCTCAAGTTATACACGACATACTAAGAATCTAAGTTCGAGATATAACAGTGACCAAGAAATCTAGGTTGGAAGTATCTTTGTAATGTCAGTTACAATTGCAAAATAGAGTAACTTGGAACAGCCTTTATAAACATAAGAGTGAAAAATGAAGAAAATAAGGAATAATGAAATAACAGAATAAAACTACATGCTAAGATTGTGGTAAAAAAGCAATTCCTAATAGTAAATGGTGGAAGAAATCTGTTGATGAGATAATGAAAAATTACGGATAGTCCATTTTAATAAAAAAAAATAGATGCTAACGCAAAACAGTTCTCTCTAGCTTGTCAATATCTGTTCATAGTGAAATTCTTTTGGAGGTTGATCCTCTTTCAACAAACTTTCTAAATGGATAATATTTAGTTTCGTAATAAAACTGTGCTTGAAAATCAGTATTCAGAAGTTTCATTATGAAAGTAATACACGTATGATGAACTAAATCAGTAGTGAAAGTGGATGCCTATTGATGACACTAAATATTTTTCCGTTCAAATCTTTGAATGATTGATCCGAGAATACTAATCATAAACAAGATTTTAGTTTGGTATCAGAATGATGATAAGGTCTCGTAGAGAAATCCAAGTATCATTATTTAAACCTAAAACACTGAGGAAGAATGAAATACATCTTAACACACCCTAGTTTCATTGATTTTTTAGTCAGTATCACATCATAATAATAATAATGGTTTTGAAAGGTGTACAATTGTCTCATCTAGCTAGCCAATGGTCTGTTAACTTTGTTCACAACGAAATGAAGGTGAAAAAATTTATCATAGAACACATAAACCTGTAATCGTATTATGAAATATGATAGTTGTACACAGTATAATGTCATACAGACAAGAAATACCAATGAATGAACGAAACAATATACAGTTCACTAATTGCAAACCTTTATCCAGTTATATTTATCTTATTGTTCGATCGATATTCAAAAGAAGATGGATGGAATGGTTTTCATACTTTTTTGAAAATTTTAGTTGTATACAATATCCAAATGTCAAAGCTTCATGTGTTCGACATGAAACTAACCCAATAATGCTAGTTTTAGAGAACAAGTGTATACATAGAAGTTAATATAATAACGTTACATGGTTTACATCACGAACTGGCCTTGGCTAGACAGTCGTTAAAAAACAAGGAGCACTGAGTTGCAGTTTCGTCACAGTACAGAACTCTTCAGGAGTATGCATTCACAACCCTAGCGGTTATTGAACTCACAACGGTCAGGTCTCACGACTAGCACCTAATCACCAAGTTTGCATCGATTGGTTTATATTTTTAATTTCAATCAATCCGCGACATTGTTCAGCCATCATTCAATAGCACTCACAGGTGACTGCATCATTCCTGATATGACTGAAGTAAACTGGTTATAGTTTCTCATTAGAATTCTGTGAATTATCCCTCAAAATTAGCCAAATTATCCATTTATTGTAAATTGAAATATAAATCATTGGATAGTTTTTAATAACTGTCTAGCTACGGCGATCCGCGATACATTTTATGAAATTTATCAATCTTCACAAACAAGCTGCTGTAGTAAAAATTGTATTATTTAATTAGATGACATTGAAATCGGCACAATTATGATATGATATAATTACTGAAGTCACCCATGTGCGTAATGATTTTTAGATAAAAAATATTTTGTTCTCTGAACTGACTAGTTTATATTCTGTTTTTACTTTTCTCTTACATCATGAACTTCAGTTTTATTCACTTACTTATGTGATCTCTCATGGAGGAGCATAGACCAACCATAAACATTCTCCACACAACTCTGTTCTAGACAATACTTTCCTATTATCTCCAGTCGCCATTCAGTCTTTTCATGTCTGCTTCCAATTCCCCATGTAATGTGTTACCCGTTATTCCACTTTTCCGTTCATCTTCACGATTCCATTTAGCACATGCCTCGTGATGCAGTCTGATGATTTACCCAATCAATGTCCTATCCACATTCATCGTATTCTCCTTACTTTCTCTTCAGATGGAAGCTGGTTTGTTCTCTTCCACACTAGGTTGTCGTTGATGGTATCCAGTCAACGGATATTGAGTATCTCAAGTAGACAATCATTTAGAATTACTTGTGCATTTCTGATGATGGTTGTCGTAGTTGTGCACGTATCAGCTCCATACAATAGAACTCACTGTTTTGATGTTCATATTGCAGATTCAGATTTTAATGTTAGCTTACAGACAGTTGTTTTGAGTTCCATATTTTGTTGGACTGTAGAGATGCTGCCTTTGCTTTGCCATCCCCTCTCAAAACAGAGAACTAGAATACTAATATTAGGAAGTAAAAATTGAAACTATATTGACGATATCCCATAAAGCTTGTTGTTTATTATTTTGATATGGCTTCATACGAGTGAAACCAGATTTATAAGTATCCATTTGATCAACTGAATGAAATCATTTCATAACTATATAATTGGTCACAATTAGGTAACTGAGAAATGAAATTCTAGGTATCCATTGAATTAGAGTATAATAATACCATATACTTTACTAAAATTTAACACACAAAACAATAATAAAGAATTACCCACATAAACAGTGGCAATAACTACACTACATTTGAGAAAAAGGAAGATAAAAAAAATATATCAGATGAAACGAAAAGTAAGGAACGGTCAGTAATAAAACTTGGTGACAGTATATATTTACCAGCCATTTACTAACAATCCCACTTGTTTTCACTTACATGACAGTTTTCCAAGTACCCTAGTATTAACATATATATATATATATATCCTTTGTCAAGCTCAATTTTTTACAAGCTTATATCAGAAAGTAGACAAGTGAAAAGCTGTAGGTAAAGGAAATGATTGGTATGTAACAATATAACAATGGTCTATTGTAGATAATACGTCGAGCGCTTGTCCATAACGATAATAATATGGAAACAGGATATGCAAACTAGCTTTACTGACAACTCAGTGGTATAGAATAAATTTTTTCTAAAAATTTGGGAAGTAAGCAAGATGCATAGTACAACTCGGTAATCTGAAATGCAAAATATGCATTGCCTCGAAACGGGATCTGTTTATAATGAAAAAAGAAATCGATATTTCTGTTATATCCCAATAAGTAGAAAATTCCTGACATTTTGTTGCTTAGTGTTAATTGTTTCTTCAAATGTTTATTTCAATCCATATAGTGAAATAATAAATTCAAGAAACAGATGAAGAAAAGTATGAATCGGTTAATGTAAAAATCATATGATATGTATGTTATTATAAAATCAATATAAAAAGACTAAGTTTTTGTTTATGTCAAGTAACAGAATTCAGAATGTCTTTTTGTACTGCTTATGACTTGCTGACCTTTTGGATTTTTCCTCGAAGAGTCAAACTAACTGCATATATTAAAGAGATTGTTAACTGTTTTATCATACGACTGTATAACCTTGCAAGTTCAACCATTTTTATGATGATCACCTGATGAAGTAAGTTAGCTTAGCTGAAAATAAATACTAAAAAGTTTTATTTAACCTAGGTTATATCCATGTTGTAAGTTCCTGTACAGATATGTTTGTGACTTAAAGAAAATTTATGGTTTAACAAAGATTTGGAATAAAATAATCCAATGCTGTTGTCAGGCTGTTGTGAAAATAATTTACTGGTAATCGACATATGAATAAAACATTAAGTGGCATCAGTTTTAATCATAGAGAATGTATCAGTTCCCTCTGAGTGATAAATGTTCTATTGTTAATAATTAATAAAAAGCATAAAACCTCCACAAGGGTAAAAGAAAGATCTCCAAATACAACACAGATAAAACCAACCCAATCACACTTGATCGAGAAACTCCGGAACAGGTGGAAACATTGACGTACCTGGACAGCAGCATCATTGATGAACAAGGAGGATCTTATGTAGACGTAAAGACAAGGATTGGCAAAGCAGCAACAGCATTTATACGATTGAAAGACATCTGGAACTCAAAACAACTGTCTGTAAGTCAACATCAAAATCAGAATCTCCAACATCACTGTCAAGACAGTGAGTTCTATTGTACGGAACTAAAACGTGCACAACCATCATCAAAAATGTTTAAGTATTTCTAAACAATTGTCTACACAAGATACTCAATATCCGTTGACTGGATACCATCAACGACAACCTAGTGTGGAAGAGAACAAACCAGCTTCCATCTGAAGAGAAAGTAAGGAGAATACGATGAATGTGGATAGGACATTGATTGGGTAAATCATCAGACTGCATCACGAGGCATGTGCTAAATGGAATCGTGAAGATGAACGGAAAAGTGGAATAACGGGTAACACATTACATGGGGAATTGGAAGTAGTCATGAAAAGACTGAATGGCGACTGGAAATAACAGGAAAGTATTCTCCAGAACAGAGTAGGATAGTGACTGTTGGTGGTTGGCCTATGCTCCTCCATGAGGAGTATATAAGTAAGTTAGTCAGTGAGTAAGTACTGGTATGACTCATTTGACTATCTATCATGTTATTAAGGTCGAAGGATTGTTCAACGGCAAGAAATTTGTCAAACCATTTTTATAGGATTAACGCCATGAACAATTGGATTCTTTTATTAATTATGGTTACAGAGAATTCAAACTGAACTATTCACGCAGTATTATAGGGAAGTTTTATCCGATATGAATCATTTTGAATTAGCTATATGACTTTCTTATTCTTTCTGAAGTTAATTTTATGATTGAAGATACGATATTCGGATTACTGAAAACTAATATTAAATACTATTTTACTGATATTTACCAATTCATCGAAGTGATTAGAAAATAACACAACTGTTCTATGCTACCAGTTCAAAATGCATGTTTTGAAAAACGGATAAAATAGAAATAAACATTTAGTGAGTATCGAGTTGTGCATGAGTTGGGGATGGGCATGGGGTTAGCGACCTCATTCCGTACAAAAATAGCTCGCTTAAAAAACGCTAACGAGAAAAAATAATTCAAACCATTTAAACTCTGTCCTGAGTGTTAGAAAGTCTTCATTTCGAAGAGTTATGACGTCTCATAGTGAAAGACGAGTTCCTTCGGAAGTCACGAGGCCGATGCCCCTTCTTACAACTAGAGCAACCATTAGTTTAGGTGCGTGGAAGGTTCGTACAATGAGGGAGACCGGGAAAGTAATCCAAGTTGCAGCATAAATGAAAAGATACAACCTGGAGGTGAAACACATTGGACTCAGGTTTGACAAGAACGACTAGCTTCAGAGGAGCTTCTGTTATACTCTGATCATGAAGAAGAAAATGCCCCACATATACAAGGAGTTGCATTGATGCTGTCGAAAGAAGCACAAAACGCACTTATAGGATAGGAATCTCATGGACCAAGGATCATCAAAGCCTCCTTCAAATAAAAAAGAGAGGATATCACAATGAACGTCATCCAATGCTATGTGCCTACCAACGATTGCAATGAAGACGTTAAGGTTTCAAGCGAAGAAAATAAGTCTCAACACATTAAAGTGAACTGTCGCATCCACCCTCTTCTTATTCTTCCTAATTTTATTATTATTATTAGAACACACGTGTTTTATTTTTTTTACATTCGCTTTTCAAATGAACTTTCAGATGATTATTTTCACATATCTATTAGAATATAGAATTCATTATAGAATTATACTTCTTCCGATATCTCTGAAGGAAAAGGAAATTAGACAAGGACATATTTCTTTTAATTTAGTCATTTCTACTTGTACTTGTTTTAAACCAATTCTAAAATTAGCAAACTTTTAATTGTATGAAACATTGACCATTTGACAACTAAAATGTATTTATTATACTAGCATAAACGTAGGTAATGTTATGTAACTATTGAGATATTCACTAGATGAGCAAACCCAACATTTAAACAGTTAGCTATGTATTCTATAGTTTTCCCATCAAGTTTTCAAGATTTTCGTTGTAACGGAAAATCAATAGAACGATGTTCTTCGTTAGATTTAGTTGCATTGAACCTATCTGAATAGACGATCTGTGGATATCTACTTAATTTGGAGAAAATTGTCTCACCAACTAATACTATCATCCAAAACCATCATTTTATCCTAGCTTGAAAATCTGTAATATTGTTCTTATACAACGCTATACATGTTATAGGTCAATATCTGAAAGTCTTGTGACGAGAACGACCTCTTTAAATGACCCTCTCAAAATCTAGAAGTTCACATTTCTATCTTCAGTTGATTTGTGATAAGACAAAGCCTATGTTCATTGTTGCCGGATGGTAATTGTCTCACTCCAGATTTTCATGACTACACGTCTAACAGCTCTTAATTAAGAACCTAATAAGTTCGTTACCAAGTTTGTTATTAATTAACGTATGGTTATTATTTAAATGGATGAGTGTCAGATTTTACTGAGATTCCCTGGATGATTTCAGTCTACGATGAGATCTATTGTTAGATTGAAAACAGTTTTTATAAAAAATCGAATGATTATTTACCATTCATGGCTATCATTCATATAATTTAAATGTTCTTAAAGAATTAATCAAAACCATTTACTCTTAGGGTGAGTTTAGACGAAGACTCTATTAAAATACAAATCGGTTTAGACTAAATAAACTAAAATGTTACATAATTCACAAATAGTGTTTTCATTACGACGCTTCAGTTTTACTGGAGTTTAAAAGCGAATCAAAGATCCTTGTGAACGAAGTATGAAAATGCGATAAAATAACGAAATGTTATTGGTTAACATAAATCGATTCCATAGATATCTATAGATCTTAATAGAATCACAGCAATGTAATCTCTTTCATTATACAGTGAAATTTCGTGAAGTACCATTAAAAACTAAAGAGTATTGGTAAGCTGTTTTATGATGAAAAAGGTGTCCTAATTAACTGAATTTTCATCAGCCATAGTGTACATAGCTAATGATTATTCTCCAGTGACCTTGAGTGAGTATTTCTCCAAGTTCAACTGTCAGTCTGTGGTTTTTGAAGTAAAATAATTCATGGGGTACGGATAAGAACCTACGACAGTTGTACTAAACCTCAAACTGACCGGAAATAAATTTAAAGGAGTACAGACCATCGAATGAGGATTAGTGTTGTTGGTTGGATGACGCAGTGTTATATGTTCCATTCAGTAAAAGTTAACAATTTACAACACAAAGGAGTTTAAAACTAAAATAAAACGGTTTTTTCTTGCGTCTTTATCAATTCGACGGTGTTTCCGACCAACTTTCGTTCATCATGAAAACTACGTTTAAACAACTAAAGAAGCTCATCATGTCATTGAAGAAGAAATAAAGATAAATCAACTAGTAAAAAGTTTTTCACAATTACATAATTTACTGAAGCTGTACAGATATGTTTATAATTGGTTGACAGATAAGACAATTTATTGAAAAACAGAAGATTACATCACTGAGTGTTAGAAAATTTCACAGGATATCACAAGACTGTTAGGTAATGGTCCAAAGATTCAAGAAAAGTAGTAACATGAGAACAGTTTGTCGATCAGAATCATAAGAGATGATTCTTTACTTGACAGATATGTCGAAGAAATGAAAAACCTAGTCGTAGTAACAGCTGAGTAGTAAATATGAAAAACTTGAGATTGTTAGTGCCATGGTAGAGCAAGAAATTGCACCTTCTGTCTCTGGAAGCAGAGTTCATACTGGAACGGATAAACAGATAAGGACACTAAAGTGTACAAAATTCTGAATCGTGTTCCCTTTAAGTTCACTCGTTTGACTATGTAGATGGTTTTGAAAAATAATACTGGTGGACCAAAGTGACCAGAATTGACGAGATGTTCCAAAAGGGAATTGTTTATTGCTTCTCCCTCTTTATTTGAAAGTCATGTAAAGGTAATGTACGGATATTCATTTAGAAAACGTTTTGTTTGTGTAGTCAGCATACAGTTATCGAAATTGGATTTATCTTAGCTTATTTATTTATTTATTTAAACACATATATATTGGTACAAAAGGGCACCAGATACATATGCGCCACACAAAATAATGAAAGTAGGAAGAGAAAGGATGAAAAGATAAGGCGGACTGAAATGTACAACCAGAAAACTCTTTCAGTTAAGAAAGTTAGAACCACTCTTTATGAAGAAAGTAAAAGAAGGTTGCAGCAGGATCGCCACTGGCTTCTATTTCGAGCCATATCTGATAACGTCTCTAGCCACTGTGTTGCACCATCTCTCGGACCCCAGCCAGGGAGTCGTGAAGGACCAACAGAAGCTAGCCCTTTGCAGCTTTCTTTCATGCCACGATACCATGTCATACACTGACCTCCTCTCCGCTTTTTCCAACCAGTCCCAGAGTCGGCAAATAATGCACGACGTGGAAGTCTCTGGGACGACACTCGTAAAACATGTCCAAGCCACCGAAGTTGGTGTTTCAAGATGGTGACACCAATTGAATTATCGTCTCTGCGCCCGAACACACGATGCCGAACCTCTGCATTACTAACATGGTGTTGCCACTGTATGTCAGCAATCCTTCGGAGACAACGATGATCGAACACAGAGAGTCGTCTAACATCCTCAACTCGGAGAGGCCAGGTTTCACAAGCATAGAGCAAAACTGCTCTCACCGACGCGTTGTAGATCCGACCTTTTACAGCCAGACTAACATCACGAAGGCGCCAAAGATGGCCCAGATTGGCATAAGCCGCTCTGGCTTTCATTATACGTGCATCAATCTGATCACTCACGCCACCACCAGCACTTATATAGCTACCTAGATACACGAACTTCTCAACTACTTCAATCTGCTCACCATCCAGGGTGAGTACAGAATGAGAATCCTGCCAGTCTTGTAGGAGTACTTTGCACTTGGAGGGTGCAAAGCACATGCCGTACCTGCGGACACTGATTGCCAACTGATTAAGTGCGGATTGCATGGCTTGAGCATAATCGCACAGTAAGACAATATCATCCGCATACTCAAGGTCGAGAAGTCGTTCTCCAGGCAACATATCCACACCGCCATTACTTACATCCATCAGAGCTGTTTCCACGATGTCGTCGATAGCAAAGTTGAAGAGGAATGGTGAGATCGGACAACCCTGCCTAACCCCACTGCTCGAATGAAACAAGGGAGAAAGGTGGTTGTATGCCCTCACTCTGCCTGAAGTGTTCGTATGCAGGGCCTTTAAGATGTTAATGAACTTCTCAGGCACACCCTTCTTCAATAGACAATCCCAGAGAACAGTCCTGTCCAACGAATCGAAGGCCGCCTTGATATCAAGAAACACTACGATTGTTGGCCTGCGATAAGTATGACGGTGTTCTAACATTTGGCGGAGGGTGAAGATGTGATCAATGCATCCTCGACCAGAACAAAAACCAGCCTGCTCCTCGCGAGTCAATCGTTCTCGGGTTTTAAACAACCTATGAAGAATGATAGGAGCCAATAGTTTGGACGCAATCGAAAGTAGACTTATCCCCCGATAGTTATTGCAGGAACAACGTGAACCCTTTTTAAAGATAGGGACGACTATTGACTCATTCCATGATGTTGGAACACTTTCTTCTTCCCAAACCTTTCCAAACAACACAGTCAATTCCTTAGTCAGAAGGTCACCACCATCTTTAAAAAGAGCCGGAGGTAAGTCATCTGAGCCAGGTGATTTGTAACGTTTCAAGAGTTGGAGTTTCTTGCGGACTTCCGCCTCGTTTGGTGGATCAGTCGTCACCGGCCATGGGGGGCAGGACAAACTGGTTGATGTTGCCGGAGCAGCAGGCCAGTTGAGCTGCCCTTCGGAAAACTCCGCCCATCGTCCAAGACGTCGAGAGATGTTAGTGATTGGCATCCCGTCATCCTCGTAGATTGTTTCACTTACACCAGACTTCTTGCCAGTGGCTCGGATGAGTTGGAAGAGCTTCCGGCAGTTACCAGATGCAGCTGCTGCCTCCATCTCATTAGCACGCTCCGACCACCAGGCTTCTCGGTCCTTACGCAAGCTTTGTCCGATTTCATTACGTAACAGCCTTCGTTTGTGGTCAAACTCACGGTCACCCGGAGTAGACCGACGGGCTTCCATCAGTTGTAAGGAGCCAGAAGAAACCCAGTGCTTATAAGCGGGACGTTTCGCGAAGCCGCAAGCGGCTTTACTCGCCATTTTCATGGCGTCGTGAAGATGCAACCAATGCTCATCTATACTTTTCGGTGGGATGGTAGCTAGCCTAGAGGCTAGCTCCGCTCGATACTTACTTGCAACAGAAGTTGCAGCCAGTTTACTAACATCGATCCGTTGGTAGTGGTCAATCCTTCGGCCACTGAAAAGTAAGGTGAGATTGGCGCAGACCAGGGCATGATCAGACTCTAGATAGGTACTCCAAAAGGAGCGGCAGTCTTGTACACAACCACGCCAGCGGTAGCTGATCGCGATGTGATCAATCTGAGTCCAGGCTTGGGATGCAGAGGGAGGACGCCAGGTGGCACACCGGCGATGACTGTGCCGGACGTTAGTGCTGGCCAGAAACAGGTTGTGGTCTGTGCACAGTTGCAGCAAACGGTCCCCGTTATCTGTCCTGCGACCAACAAGTCCCCATCGGCCACCTAAACGACTCTCTTCTATGCCTAGACGCCCGACCTGAGCATTCAAGTCTCCGGCTAGTACTACAATATCTGTCGAACGCGCTTCCTGGAGAAGAACTGTTAACTGATGGTAAAACTCATCCTTGATTGCATCCGGGCTGCAATCTGTCGGGGCATAGGCGGAGATGACGAAAAGACACCGTTTCTCACGCCGATTTCTTCTCACTTTGATGGAACTTTCTAATCTAACAGCACATAACCGACTGTTAATGGGGATCCAATCGATTAGTGCTGCCTCAGCTCTAGCGCTTAGTGCGACACCAACGCCAGCAAGACCAGACGAAGATGCCACAGGGTCCCCGGATAAGCGCACGTGGAACAAGCTTTTCGAGGCGACAGATGGAGAGCGGATTTGTAGCACTTCACTAGAGTCTTGAATACGGGTCTCGGATAGACAACAAACATCAACATTAAGACCTTCCAAAGACATAGCCAGTCCTATCTGTTGTCTGATATGCATTAGTGTGCGAACATTGAAGGAAGCCAGCTTGAACGGCGTACGTGGTTTCAGAAAGACTACTTCAGTATTCATAATCGGTGGAAGCATTCACTTTCAACCAGACAGTGACTGGAGATCGTTTAGATAGGACAGATTTTCCACCATGGGCGAGCTGCTGCATAAGTTGAAAAGTAAGGTTACACAAATTGGGGATAAAAGGGGGTGAGTTAGCGATATGGTAAATAATAATAATAATAAAGGTAATAATAATAATAATGTAAATTGTCTTGCTTCTAGTATGAGCAGGAATAGTATCGTCAATAAAATTCATCATTTCATTTATTTGTGTGTGGGCTGTGATACTGCCCGGGTGCCCAAACCGAAGCAGGTGATTTTCTTAGGGGGCCACACCCCGAGCCTTTGACCAAAAGGTCTGATCCACAAGGCAGTGGAGCATCGTGAGGAGATGCAGTCCCATGGTAGCCGGTGACCAATGACAGGTTCGTCCGCCATTCGTTCCATCAGGATACTGGAGCCCATGTGCACCATTGGTTTGGAATCAGGGTTTTCCTACTCCCCTAGGTGGACCCTCCGTGTCCACCAACCCGGTTAAAGCGCCGGACATTCGCTTTTCGTCCTCTCACTTTCGTAAACAACACCCCCGCTACTGTTATTTATTTATTTAAACACATAAATATTGGTACAAGGAAGCACCAGATAAATATCCGCCACACAAATCTCATTTGATTTGCTTGAGGGCTGTGATACTGCCCAGGTGACGAAACTGAAGCAGGTGGTTTTCTTAGGGGACCACACCCCGAGCCTTCGACCTGAAGGTCTAACCCACAATGCAGTGGAGCATCGTGAGGAGATGCAGTTGCATGGTAGCCGGTGACCAATGATTGATTCATACGCCATTTGTTCCCTCAGGATACTGGAGTCCATGTGCACCATCGGTTTGGAATCAGGGTTTTCCACCTCCCCTAGGTGAACGCACCGTGTCCACTAACCCGGTTAAAGCGCCGAACATTCGCTTTTCATCCTCTCAATTTCGTAAACAACAGTAATTCCACGAGAAGGTAGTGAGTAGGACTGTAAAACCATTGTAAAAACCGTTAGATAAACAAAATAATTCTCGAAAATATAAGGAAATCGAAATTATGTACACTGTTATAAATCTCAGTGTAAAACAATTATTAGTCATCAAAAAAGTACCATTATAAAGATACTTTGTTGAGTATCACTAAAACGGTTATAAATAGTAAAAAAGTTATGCTTCACCAAGAAGGTACTTAACTTCTTGAAATATAAGTAAATATAAGGCAATATTACTGTTTATCTACTGATCATATCATACTCACCATCTATAAGTGATAAGACAGTTCATTAAAACTCAATAATTGATCTTAAATAATCAATCGAAATAGCTAATTAAATCAGACGGGTATTTTTAACTTTCTAATTCTGGTACAATTCAACAAGACTAATTAATAGTTTAAATAATAATCATGATATAATCTTTGTTGTTATTCGAACAATCTTCAAAGAGCAAATGATTATCTTCTTTTTAGGAATTAACTAATCGATAACAATGAAAATTTCATCCCCTTTTTTTATTCCAAAATATTTGATCTCAACTAAATCTCATTTATAAAAAGATATTGTATTGAATTTTTCACTGGGATATCGATGTTTTGTCAATACAGATTGTGTTTACTAAATAATTTCAATAGTTGAGATCATGAGTCAATTGAAGCGAGACCACAATGAAAAACCTGGAAATACCGGACGGCCGTTACGTCCCATTGTGGAACTCCTCGGGAGTGCGCATCCACGATCCAGCCTCTCGAAATTCAAAACCAGGATCCATCGGTCTTGTGCGCGAGCGCTTAACCTCTAGACCACTGAGATGGCCGGCATCCAACGGTGTTAATGTCTAACTTCGACCGATCCACGAAATTGAGCGATACATCCACCATTGTTTTCAGTGAACTAATATCTCACAACAGACCTGGTTAAACTCCGCTGATCACTGCTTTTCACTAGAACTCCAGGGAAATACCTTTTGAAGCCATTCACTAGTGAGCATATGTTGATTAATATCGGAAGGGGGTTTTGTGGATATTATAGTAATTTTAGTAGTTGAGATCATGAATCAATTGATGCTAGACCACCGTGGAAAACCTGGAAACACTGGACTAAATAATTAAGAATTAGATTACAGTAGAATAAAAGTATACAAATATGAATTCAATTTAAATAGTCTAACAGTGAAACCTTTATGTTTTAATGTATACATTAATGACTGAAAGGGAGGTCAGTACAACGAAATTTTGTTTTTATATTAATTTGTTTTCTTGATCGTTGAATAATATCTGTAAAAATGAGATGATTGTGTGTAGTGAGAAATTTTATTATTCATGTAAATCTAAGAAAAATATCTAATAAATATTCGAAGTAATTAGTCCCTTTTATAAGTTTCGGTAGAGGAACGAGAAACAGGAGTTGATCTGAAAAATTTGATGTTTCTGTTCTATACATAATGGACTAACAAAATACATATTGGTTGAACTTGGAAGAATCTGGCATTGTAAGTGCTGTGAAAAGTGTTATTTTACGCTATTAAATCTATATGTTCTCTTGGTTAATGTTTGAATAGGCTTGTGGTGGATCCCAGCAAAAGAGCTAAGTCAAGATATAACAACACGCAAAGTTACTAACAATATACCAAAAGAATTAACACTACAGACCCAAGCGTATGTCTATGAGTAACGCAAAAGGTAAAAAATAACAGTTAAATTATAAAAAGGTATATTGAGCAACAAAATAGTAACAGTGTTATGAAATGAATGTTACTTGTAAGCTGCTTTCTGAGATAACAACCACAAATAAGTTCACTTGATTAACAAAGGTTCCTCTGCACGTGATGGCACCAACAGCAAAATGAAGAAGATTAAATCCAGTAGTTTTATTTAGTAATGATCCGGGCCAAAGCTCCAGAGTAGTGTGGGGAGGCCTAAAAGGATTTTATAATACTATTATAATCTTCAATCAAAGGCCGTGGCCACTAAAGCAGAAGAATAGACGGCGGAAACAACGTTTTTATTTCAAGAATCGCGGTATTGAAGTGTATGTTAGATATAACCAAACAAATATATTTGTTTCTTTACCATTGATACAGAGAAACAAAAGACATTGAATATGAACGTAGTTACATATAGTGTCACAAATAGGAAAAATATGTGATCTTTATTTTGTTGTTACAAAGAATCACTGAATATACATGTCACAATAGGCTTCTTCTCTAACATTTCTATTCAAACTCCTGACTGGTGAAAAACCTCAGTTAATTTGTAAACCTTTGATGGTAAATTCAATAAGTCGGTGTATCATATCAAAAAGTTTTCGAATGAGCGGAATACCATCTGTTTTATTACAGTTATGACATAATTCTTGAACCGTGACCAATTATTATGAGACCTAAGAATTCTGTATTCGATCTCAAAAAAGCAATAAGGCAATGGACCATTTGTAAGTTTTTTCTTGCTAAGAAATAGCTATCAGGTGATTTCTCTTCTCTTGAATTTTTCTAACTAATTTCTTTAAATGATGATGTTTACTTTTAGACGTATTCATACATAATAGGTTGTCTGGAGATTAACTAATTCATTTGATACTTCTAACACTAAATATTCATAACTAACCTTGCTATATTTAGTCTCAATCGTGATCCTTCCAAAAATGTTTATTACAAGCTTGTGAATTGACCTAAATGTAAACATCAAATTGACATACTAACAGACTGTCGGCTAGTCACCCAGAAGTACACGTAGTAAGAAAATCAATCACAACACAACATTTACTGCACTTTAACTATAAACTAAGCTGAATAGTTTAAATGATTAGACAGATAATCAATAGACATAGGTCATTTATAATATGTAGCACCGAAAATTCGAACAACTGATTTTACGCTTCTGTATTAAAAACAGACAATCACATATTCGACTAAGTAAACAGAAAACAAAATTTCGGTCAACACAACAATAGCTAATCATTGTTGTAAAAAATGTAAGAACTAAACTGGATTTCAATAATTACAATGACATTTTAATTGAACAATTATTAACAACATTTTGACTTTGGTTGTGAGCCTCATTTATTCCACCGACATTGTGGATAGAAATGACGAGGCAACCAGTCAAGTTCAAATCAGTTTCACTTAACTGTGACTCTTATCATCAAAGCTTCAAACTCGTCTTATGTACTGTAAAGGATTTGTTTATTAATCAAAGATCACATTGATGACTATATTTCTGTACTATACAGTTGTGTAATATTTTAATTCGTACTCCCCATTCTCCTATCTACTAAAACTCTTATCATTATACCCTCCCAACCAGTCTGTTTTTTGCTGTTATCACTATGAATGTAATAACTTGGATTTTTTACTCGTATTAAAATTAGTAGATCTCAGTTACATCTTCACTTTCTTGTATACCCATCTACATATTCTACGAATAATCGACATTTGAATAATTTTCACAAACTCTCTATTGGTTTATGATTGAATTAAATTTGTCTTGTTTAAAATCAATCAATACATTGCTGTAAATATGTATTGCTTAGCATGATTGTTTTGATTATGGAAGCAACCGAATGGAATTCACAAATTAAATGAATCCATGTTCATTTAATATTGTTATTATTCTGTCTCTGTCTGTACATATTGATCTGAAGACGAGTTGAACAGGAATGAAAAGTGAATAAGTTGTATATCAGTCATCCTTAAACAATGTTAATATTTAAATAGCGTATAACATGAACATAGACATGAACATGGACATAAATAGTTATTTGCATAAATATTTTCGCGTCATGATTAAAAAGGATTTAGGTTGATTTTTGATAGGAAAATCTAAGAGAAATGTTTCAGTATATGTTCCCATCAGTGATATCAATATATATGTCGATTGTATGTATACTGAGAAGAGACAGTTGTATATTAATCCATGCATTTAATAAAAGCATAATCATAATGTTTACTTTAGCTAGTTGTTTCGTATTTGGAATTTACTAACGATTATTGACTAGTCACTGTCATCATATAATGCATTTTCACAAATAGCCTGATTAGTTTAACTGAAGGAACGAATTACTCAATAGGTTTCTATTGTTTGAACGTTTTACTAGATAACTTTGAGATGACTAGTAAAAAATAATGAAGCTATCCACTGATTATCGTTGTAAAAGTATTTTAAATTAGATTCTCATACTGTGGTGTGTGCTACTGATGTTGACAGATATAAGTAGTGTGTATCATCGGTTGAAAGTGAAATGCCTATCCGCAGAAGACTAAGAAGATAGAAGAAAAGAGAACGAGAACAGAGAATGATTGATGAGAAAATGAAGGAACAATAAAGTCTGAGACGATTGATTGACGTTTTGCAAATGAAGTATTTCGATAGTGTAATAAGAAGACGAAGGTTATCTTATTACACTATCGAAATTTATCAAAGGGGCTGATTGCTTTAAATGAAGTATTTATCGTATGATTCTCAGATTTTACTAAGGTATTCTGTAATGTTGTACTATACTTCGTTCGATTGTCCCAGTTGTGTTCTCTTTCACTACAGTACAAGTGAGCGAATGTAGGCATATTTTCGATATAGGATATGTTGTAAACTACGTAAGAACTAACACATTCCTAGAGAGGGATATTAAACACCAGCACGTGATTGATAAGGTCAGAATATTGAGTCAAACGTAGGTGAATAGAATGTGAATTTCGTGAAATCATAAAAAGTCTATTAGAAGGTGATTCTTGATATGGATAATTGGTACTGTAATAATCAATGCAGAATTACTGACTAACATCACTGAGATGGTTCTCTACCAAACAATGTGTTTTATACTCATGTTTCTACAACTGATTAATCACTGGGTATTGACCAATATCTTGTATGACATGTCCTCATTAGTGCAGATCGAATTCTATTGCTCAAGTCGCAATATGGTCACTAGTCTTAGTGACTCGACATCACTCGTTGTATGTTGGGATGTGAGGTAGTTGGAGGTAGTAGACATGAAACTCTGATCCTACCAGTTGTAAATACATCACAGTCCTATAGGAGGTCAGTCGAGGTCCGGATAACTCAATTGTAACGTCTCTGAATGTGAAATTGGGTGACACGGAATCAAATTCATCAAGCATCATCAGGCTCCTCAAGATTACAGACATACCCTTCTGACGAGTGCCAAATAGCACGAAAACCAGGTCCGGGATTTCCTGTCGACTACTTCCAACCACTACCTAATATTGATATTTACCAGAAAGGTATACCTGATCTTAATGTAGTCTCAAGAAATGTCAGTTATGTTGTTAGGATAGACAAAACTGTTCACATAATATTTCAGTAAAAACGAGATATGTTCAAGTAGACTTATGCCTCATTCTATTTTGGATAGACAGATTTGAAAGGGATATCTTCATGGATGGGATCATCTAACCTACTCTCAATGAATATGCAAATTAAACCATGAACAATCTTATGTACAAATAATTAAGAAAGACATCATAATTCGAATGGGAACATTAATTGTAGGTAAACGCATTTTGAAATTCCGAAGCTGTGTGCAAAACTTAATCTGATCCTTTAAAACTAGTAGCTTTAATGTTTAACATGTACATCTGATATTTTTCTAGCAATATTTCCTCACAGTGTCATCATCGGTTAAACATGCAATAAACATCATCAGTTCCTCTAATTTCCCACATTGCTGAGAAAGTATTATTTATGATAATCACATCTGTTTCCTACCTTATTGGATAATCTTTGAGAACTGTGTAGTAAATTAAATAGGATTAATATATTTGTAAAATCTCAGAGAATGAATTTGAAGTAAATCCAACGTTTCGCCTGGCAATCTGGTCCAAGCTTTTTCAAGGAAATATTTCCTATTTGATGTCTTACATCAAGTCGGCGCCTAAATACCGTGAAACTATTCGCCCTAATTTAGACGAAAGTTCTTATATATGTGTAGCAAATTATTGCACATAACAGTTATGAGTAACGTGAAACCCATTTAGCCAACGACTTATAGTCCATTTACAGATAGTAGGAGACAATAAGAGAGTATAAATTTATGAGCGAAAACACATTTCATACGATGATAAATCAGTGTAAAACCGTTACAGTTAAATATCAGAATATTGTTAGCAAAATCTTAGAAAATGAGTTTTACAGTTTTGTTTGAACAAGGAGTAAGAACGATGTTGGAATTCAGTATTTATTATGCACACTAAATTACAAAAATACTCCGATGGATATTAAAATGTTTCCGAAGAAATATAAATGGTAATGAAATATAATCCAAATCTATAGAAAGATGCACTAGTAGAAAATGTATCTGTCTACGCAAACAGCTTCACCAATTTCTAGAAAAGTAGGTTTATTAAGTCATTCTATACATGTTACAGTTAAAAGTATTTATTGATATGAAAGCAATATTTTTTGCAATGTTAGAAACACTAAGTAGTTAGTCCGTAAACAAAAGCACCCATAGAATGGACAGCGATTAATGTTCATCAGTATACAGTTCTTTTTATTCCCAAAGATGTATGACCACTTAGTAATGTCTAATGGTTATCTTAAAGACCACTTCTTAATTGATCAGTTCAGTGGGGACTTCATTTAAATTTGTATTCAGTAATTGTATTTTATGAATAAGTGCCATTATCATATAAAATGGAACGTCCATCTTTCAGCTTGTCAGTGGGTGAGCTTATCAGCGAGCTGTGGGGTCTTATTCGGAGCATTATTTCACTGGATATGTTGGGAACACCTTACTAACAAGTGCCGGTCAGCATGCGATCTAACGATTGCCTAATTCAGTATGATTGAAACATTCGATATCTAATGTAATTATTATCATTAGATTGATAGGATAATCCTAAACATTAGTGCTAGCGAATGATTTGTTCTGATTACTTATGATTCACTTTCTGTAGAATTCATCTATAACTCATTTTGCAGTTCAGAACTATATTCATTAATCAAGAGCACAGTGATTAATTTTCTTTCAAAAGACTTCAAATTGTGAATCTAGCGTCAAACTAAATGTAGACAGAGTAAATCTAATCTCGACTTCAAAGACTTTGGTACTTTTTCTCACCATAGTCGCACACTAATCAGATCAAAAAAGTCTGCGAGACCTTGATTACTTGTCCTGAATATTTATTCAGGAAACAGTGAGATTTCGACTGACTGGAAGAAAACGCAAAAAACAGAATCATCTGACATCAGTGTTTAGTACATTTACTAGATTATGGTTGTAGCCACCATATGAGTCTCAATTGCTAGAAAACATGTACTTCATATTTCATTATCGTCAAAAATTAGCCTTCGAGAGAATAATTGCTCCAAGGTCTAAAGAAAAATATATCTTGGTCTGTCTTATCAGTATTTTTGCATTTGATCAAGCAACAAAGGTCAAATTTTGTGTAAGAAGCTATCCAATTAATGGTCACTCCAGTACTGATTGTTGGTGCTTTCAAGAAAATAGACTAGTATAAGTTTTGTCGCGTTTAACGTCATATTTTCCTATAAAAGTTGATCAGGACCCTATCTACTTCTATCAACATAAACGCACCACATTTTTATTATTAGGAAAGACGAAGAAATCCATCTTCTGTCAGCCTTTCATTAAAATAGCTACTCGTAGTCACTTCATCAGAAACCATTTGGATAAAACTACAATAATAAACTAATCTTAATTTAGCAAATATTCGACATGAAATACTTTAAATGGAAATGATATTATCTAAGTATAAAGTAGTCGCTGTATATTTTCGATCAATAAAATGGATTTGTGAATAGTTTTTCATATGGTGAATTTGATTTGCACTACAATGAGGTATTAGGTTAAAAAAAGCATTGAAAACTAAAGAATAGTAAAGAGCTAGTTCATTCTAGTGTAAGACTTATCAACAGCAATGCATAGTATCCGTTAATGCATTAATTGTCAAATAACATAATGATCAAGTAATTTGTGAACTAATTTAGTATAAATAGTGGTAAATATCAGTATAGGGTGTTAAGAAGATAACAAAATTTTCCAGTTTTAGATCACAAACTGGTCCTAGCTAGACAACTGAAAACCTGGGAGAACTTAATAACTGTTTCGTCCTAGTACGGGAAAAGTCGGCACTGTTAATCTATAACCCCGCCACAAGGAATTGAGCCCAAAATCTTAGATCTTAGGTGCGAATGTTTAACCTATAATCCATTAGGTTGGGATTCAATGGTGTTAATTCCCAACGCTAATCAATTTACGATATTGCGCGAACATCTTCCGTCGTCTCCAGAGTTCTAGTGAGAAGACATTATCAGTGGAATTCAACCATGTCAAGTAAAAGACAGTTATCCACCACAGATTGACTTTGAATATTCAATACACTGAATTAAAGATCTAAATCAACTGAAAAACAAACGGTTATGATTTTCAAAAGAACTGGATTGTAGTTAATTCACTATAATTAAACGGGCATGACTTATTTTTCTACATATACAATTGTCCCCATTATTAGTTTGAAGGTCAAATAGACAGATTTTACGGAATTGTATTAGCCAGTAATAATTTCAAGAATGATTATATCCAAGCCTGCTCTCATTGTAATGAAGGTATATCTAACGAAAAAAACAAGATTACTAATATCGTTTTTCGTCAAAGTGACATATAATCTACGCAAAAAAGCAATTAAAAACTAATTATAAATGAAAGCATATCGGATAAAGTATAACTCCAATGTTTTATATACGTAGCGGGTTATGATTTACTGAACGAAATATTTCAGTCCGTATCGGCATACGAAAATTTTGTGGTAAGTTTTTTTTATTATCCTGTGATCAATTACATTCATTTGAAAGTTTAATTGCTTGACATTAATTTCGAATCTCAACGCGAATATAAACATATTGAATCTAATTTCTAACCAATGAACATATAACAATCCATAGGCTAAATATTAAATAAATTTAATACTGTCACTAAATTTATGCTTCCTGTTAATAGTTATAAATAATAAATAAATTACTTCACCTACCATTGAATGGTACACTGTTCCAATGTATCACAATACTGAAACATTTCTATTCGATTCGAATATTTTAAATTGAGCTTAATTAAGACAGTTTATAAATAGTTGAAATCATGAGTTAATTGAAGCTAGACCACCATGGAAAATCTGGAAGTGCTGGACGGCCGTTTCATCCTACTGTGGAACTCCTCAACAGTGCAGCTTATGTTGTAATACATTAGTTATTTTATAATCTTCTATTTTACAATAGTTTATAATTAAAATATAAACTATAATTTATCAAAACATTTACTTTTCTCCTACTTTCTTTTATAACGAGGTATGGTAACTTGAACCGATGCATATATGTGCCTGGTCCTACGTTGTAACTGACTGACTGACTGACTTTATAAAAATAAAATATATTTTTAAATATTTCATAATCAGCTTTTTATTATAACATTCCTTCGAAAGAAAACAGATTACATAGGAATGAATATATTACACTGTCTTTTTTTAACAATGAAATCAGTGTTTTATGATAAAAAAATGTTGTATAATTATGGCAAAATATATCTTACATGGTACATATTTTTTAATTTAAAGAGTAAATATGATCAATGTTACTTTTTTTTTACTTTGGTGGAACAATTACCACTGGTATATGAGCATGATGTAATACATAATCAGAAACACTTCCAAGAAAAGTACGTCGAAGTATACCAAGACCTCTACTTCCCATAATAATCAAATTTGCATTATGATCTTCTATTGATTTTAATAAAGCTGCACCAGGTCGATTGTCTACATGAAGAAATGCTTGACAGTTTATATCATATTTTTTTGCTTCAGCTATATATTTTTTACCCAATAACTTGCCTTTATCAATGCTATCTTGCATTATTTTAGTAATATCAGTTAATGGTGGAGTTTCCATTGTTAATCCAACTGCAGGTGTAGCATAAACTGGTTCAACAATATTAACAAATTTCACAATATCATTTGAACTCTTCATATTAGTCAAATACCATTGAAATGCTCGTTCAGCATGTTCACTTCCATCAATTGGTAAAAGAACCACTCTTGATTTTTCTGTAGATCCACTCATCCTATGAAAATGTCTAGTGAATTTAGTGTAATGTTTTATATATTAGGGATGTTTATTTAAATAATCATATTGGTCAGAACTGATTATTTTGATTGGCTCGTTGTTTAACCTTGACATAGTCCAATAGCTTTGTGAGATTGCCTAGACTGTTCCAAGTTAAATGATAGACATGTATCATTGAACTGAAGAATAAGTTGTAAATTTTAAACATCTCAGATATTTACATAGAAATGGATAAAAGAACGACTACTGTTCTATTTTACTATTTTTATGCAGTATCACGTTACTTAATAGAAATGAGGCTAAATAGTGTATCAAAGTTATAATTAATAGCAGAGAAGACGAGGGAGTCAACTCCTTTTGATAAAACGTGACTCAATATTTATAGCCAGACAAAATATAAGCTACAGACATATGATGGGTAGGATAAACAATACACCCACATACGCTCATATAAAAACAGTCAAGGTTAATAAGCGAATGATTGATAAGGTCAAAATGTGACTGAAAATGAATAAATAAATTGGTCTATCTGGAAGCTAGAATAACCCATATGGGCTTGACAGAGTACCAGACCCTACAGAATAAAGTAAACAAATTATTAAATATGCAGTCATCTATGGCACTGAGAACACAACTAGAAAGGCGAGTTCAAGGCAGAGTTGGTTGGAGAATCCTGGTAGATGGCCTATGCTCCACAAGGGGCAATAGGCTTAAGTAAGTAATCTTATACGACAAAATCAGTTCGCCATAGCGTATTTCAGATAAGGATTATGAGTAATATTTCCTCTCATTTGAATAAAGCAAAAACAACAAGGTTTTGGAAATAAAATTATTTAAGTTTTCTACAAATTATCTCTCAAAATGCTCTAGTTCGCATAAAGGGGAAACTCCCCTTTACGTCAACATATTAGGATGTGTCGACTGTGATGCTTTCTATACTGGAGAGTCATCTCGCGAAATCTTGGCTCGAGCCAAAGAACATATTAGATACACAAAGAAACCGCCTAATAATCGACAATAGCAGTCCATTCCATTTTGAAATGCCATCAAGTCGACATTCAAAATATCAAAATAATACTCAAAGGCTTTTTCAACTAGAAAGAAAGGCAAGTAGCTGAAGCTTTCTATGTATCTCTTAATCCTACTGCCCTCAGTAGAAAACAAGGCCGCACTATCAATCCCACTTGAATCATTCATCCAAACTACCCTGTGTGATTCTATTCCAATCTTACACCATTATCATAAATATAAATTTGACTCTATCCTTTCGCACCACAAAGGTCACATTTTTTTCATCCTTTAACATACATACACACACAAAGATACAAACATGCCTTACTTGAATCACCTTGACCGAAATGACATGACATTGACTTGTTCAGACCTGTTTTTTATTGATCGCACCAAATATTCTTTCTTTGTTCCCTTATGCTATTTAAACTTGGGTTAATTTATCTGAAGAAGTGTCTTACACTGAGTGAGGAAACGTCAGAAAATCTGAAATATATATATATATAGCTTGATAATAAATTCGTTGAAAAGAGATCCCTTTGCTGAACTTCGTGTTTTTAATGCCGTTTATTTATTTCTAAATCATTTATTCAATGACTTTAACGGGTGTACACCATCAGACAAGCAAACAACACTTAGAATAACTAATAAAAGTAGAAAAAATGGTGCCATAATTTGGAATCCATGATATTGAATTACTACTTATTTTTTGATTGATTGGGTGAACCAGTACAATACATCAACATGTATGTATGAATGAATATTATTTAGTTATATGCACGTCAGAATTTTGATTTAAAGTATTTATTTATCACTCAAAGTAGCAAATACCTTCTACTATACATTTAAAAGTCATGTAAATCAGGCTTTTCTGTGGTAATATTACCTACTCACTAGGTATAAAGTGAATTGATATGAAGCAATTACATTGATAGACTTTTTATAACAAATCGGGTTATTCCCCCCCCCACTTTCTAGACATGCACATCTGACTGTTAGGTCACGGTTTATTAAAAGATGAACACTAACAATACGAAATACTTGATATACAATTCGATATCACTTCACAGTTCTGAAATGTTAACCATACTTCAGATACTTTTACTAATGGTATACGCATTTAAGTAAATTGTTTGAGTGCACTGACAAATGTCGGTAGTCCAATATTATCTGGGCGTGTTGTGGTGTGGTCTACTTATATCTACATAAGTAGTATATGGTGTGGGTCAGACATAGAATGTATTTTCGCAGAAGACCGATGAAGAAAGAACTGAAATGAAGCGCAATCGTTTGGAAAATGCATGAGCAATGGAATAAGAGAAGAAACAGTGAAGATTGAAACAATTGGCTGTTAATTTGCAAATTGACTGTTCATTGTTTGGTAATCAGAATTTACTGAGATAGTCTGTAATCTTTGCTTAAATACATTCGATTGTCCCCAACCGTTGTTTTGTTCACTACAGTGTATCATGGAAATGAACAAATGTACACTGGTGCGACTAACTTCAAAGAATGAGAAGAAACAACACCCGTAAAAACAATTTTCGTACGGTAAAATGTTTTCTGTAAATTGACTGGCCAGAGTTGAACTGATACAAATCATAGTACCATTGAAATGTTCTGTGGTAACTGATGGTTCACAAACTGACCTTTCTTGTCCATCTGTTTTTTTTATTCAATCGAATAAAAAGTGATAAAAAGCTTTTTTTTAAAATGATTTCCAATACTAATTTCCGTTTTAGAGTGAAATTTCATGCTTCACTTAGTTTCAACCGTTTTTGGTAAAAAGTTGGTCATCCGTATATAATTTTCGATAAAATCTAACATATTTGCGTTCAACCAAGTAAATAACATGTACAATATATAGCTACCCTCATCCAAGACCACCGGTTGTTAACTACCTTGCTCTCAATACGGTTACTTCTATGTGATTCAATTTTTTACCAGTACTTAAAAAAATCCATTTAGAAACTAATCGCTGGTAAATGTACTATTCATATTTAAGAAGACAGTGAAATACTTATCCATATGAGAGATATTATTCATAATCTTATTGAAAATCACATACCCACCTGTAAGTGATTAGTTTTAAGATAAGTTTCCGTAGGTTCATATAAGAGGCCATGGCCTATGGAATCAATTATAAGTGAGGCAGTTAATTACCAATAGGATTTAATTATGGCGATACTATATTATGGGTTGTCTAATGTTAGTAGTGTGGACCATTGAATTCTGAGTTTGTGGTTCAATACTATCTTCGTCTAGCAAATCTTTAAAGTCATGAGTTCGGTCCTACATATGGACGCTATTGAGGAATAGCGAACCAATGAAGATAAAGCTGTTTTTCAATAGTTCGGTAGTATATACTATCTAGATGAAAGATCTATTCAAGCATTTTATCACACTCCAACTAAACAATTTATTGTTGTAAATATAGCCTACTTCAAAATATTTTCTACTACTTTTTACTTGAAGAAAACATCACAGTATTTAATAATTACCTGACTAACATCAGTCAGTGGTGTAAGCCACCAAATTGTTTTAAAGTCATGAAAGTGTAGTGCCGTGCTTCGTGAATCGTTCATTTCGATAACCGTTATAATTCCAATCTTAACGGTGCATAAAAATTAGAAGGCAAAGAGAAGCAGCAACTACAGTTTATTGTCAAATAACCCAGGCCAGAAAGCTATCAGCACCTGAGCAAATACTAAAGATCGAGCGAGCAGCAAGCGAGCAAGCTAACGAGTAGCAAGCAATCACATTGGCAACTTATAGTCAAATTGAATAAGAGCACAGCAAAATAAAACAAAAGCTGATGATAGGATTTGAGTGCATACACATATGTGGAGGAGGATGAGTCATCGAATGATACTTAAGCAATCAACATTTTGGCTAGAGTGTCATATGCTCTAGTGGTCATAACAGTACAAAGAACATGCAAATTGTTATTATCCAAATGACGATGTCTGTTAAAGAAGTTAATAAAAAGGCTTAACCAAAATTGACCATAATCGAAATTGATTGTAGGATGGTTGCTATAACGGAAAATAGCGCACATTTAATTGTTTAATTACTCTGTTCAACATTTCAGCCAGTGATGTCATTATGAAAAATAAGGGACCATGAATTGTTACTGTGGTGTGTGCTACTTATGTTGACAGATATAAGTAGTATGTACCATCAATCGAAAATGAAATGCCTGGTGGCAGGTTAAGAAGATCGAAGAAAAAGAGAACGAGAATAGAGAATGATAGATGTAGAAACGAAAGAACAATGAAGTCTGAGACAATTGGTTGACATTTTGCAAGTGAATTATTTACTGTATGGTTCTGATTTTACGTTCTGTAATTTTGTATTCGAATACATCCGATTGTCCCTATTTGTGTTCTCGTTCACTACATTACAAATTGGCTCCATATATATAAATATAAATATATATCAGTCCTATGGAATGAGTAATCTTAACTGTTATGCACGTAGTTTAACTTAAAAATTGTTACTTATTGATTTTTGTATACGACAATAAATAAATTGACATTTAAATGTTGACAAACGCTATGAGATATATTATTTACATAATATCTAGACTTGTCATTTGTTTAGTCTTCATAAAGATAATAATTAACCAGAAAATTTCATTGCACAATGTGATACGGGTTGAAGCTTAAAACTTTGCAGTTTCATGGTCAGTCTGATAGTGTTGAACTAACGGCTCAGAATAAAAATAGTATGTTTTTAAATTTAGCTAATTTGCAGTATGTTTTAATAATGTAGTTTATTTATATGTTAATTTTGTATATAAATACATCTCTAAAAGTAAAAGACATTCTTAGGTTACTACTATTTGATCTTCAAAGTATTTTTCTTGTATGTTGCGATCAGTGAGTGACCAATATAGGGGTTAGATGTAGAATAACAGGCAAAGATAACAGATGATGAGATAGTGAACATTCTTCCATTGAGGTGCTACTTATGCCCAACCGCTACCTGCTCGATGCAAAATCTCGACAACAATAGCAGTGGATTTGAAAGAAGATAGGGAGGTGGACAAACTAAAATCTAGCATCAGGTCATAAAATGACTGACTGTTGTTCTAATACATGTTGGTAGGTGCAGATTACCTTGCTGAGGTTCACTTGTATGTCGTAACTAGTGCTTACATATATTGAATGCTGTTTTAGAATTGGTCCCAATGGTGTATATGCATCCACTGTTTGTTTTCGGGCATGTTCTGAGTTTCAAAATTAATTTTTCATCCTTTATTCCCCGAATCCAATAATTCTTCTTAAGACATGTTCTCTATCCCTAATCTATTTTACTCTTAATATTTCAACCACATTGGTAACTATCATAATAATTTTATTTTGTTTTGATAATGTAGTGTAGAAACTTCAGACGATACACATTTTTACCAAGTTCTACTTTGTTTACGATTTGTTTTAAATAATAATATTAATAACAATTAGTATAAACACACAATGCAATCAAAATGATATACAAATCAGTCAATTGTTTTAATTTTCCATCACACATTGCTAGCGTTTGAGTATTATATCGTGCTAATAATAATAATAATAATAATAATAGATAAACAAATAATAGGTTAACAATATAGTGAGTAATTTGAGACAGAATTTTCAATTCATATAAACAAAAGCAACAACAAATAATATAATATTACATTAGCTGTAACTGTATTTTTTCAATAAATAATTTTTTCCCAACAGACCTACCAGGTGTGTTGGGAGATATCAACTCACTGAAGACATTGGTGAAATGGTTGCTCAACTTCATGGATTGGTTGAATTCAGACATTAATACCGTTGTGTGCCAGCCATCTCAGTGGTCTATCGGTTAAAGGCTCTGGCTCGAGACTGGTAGGTCCTGGGTTCGAATCTCGAGAGGCGGGACTGTGGATGCGCACTGCTGAGGAGTCCCACAATAGGACGAAACGGTCGTTCAGTTCTTCTAGGTTTTCCATTGTGGTCTAGCTTCAATTGACTCATGATTTC
>NC_031498.1:13217976-13244943 GCF_000237925.1 Schistosoma mansoni
GAAATCATGAGTCAATTGAAGCTAGACCACCATGGAAAACTTTCCACTGACTCATGATTCCAAATACCAAAAAAATTACTAAAATCTCCATAAAACCCCCTTCTTAAAATAAAAATAACACAAATGAATATGATTTATGATACTGGTTTATTACTTTTCATGACCTTTATTATGAAGAGAAAATGGTATTCAATAACCAATAAGACTTAAGTGTCATTTTATTGAATTTTCTGAAGGTCACTTAAATGTTTTTCCATGTACGTGAATTTCTTTGATAAACAAAAACACATTCAAATTCGTTGACCTACTAAAATTTTTTCGCTTCGAAAAAAAAATGAAAAAAACGACACGTACTACTTATGTTGATTTAACTTCATTGAAAAGGTATTTACGACCACTAATAGTTTATGAAAGCATAGTCACATAAATACGTATGGTTTCTTTTTAACAAACAATACCATTGTATTTTCCTCTTTACATTAAAGAAATATTTGTTATTGTTGTGAAGTATATTAGGTTATAACAGATAATATTTCAAAATCTTCAACTCCTTAGACTAATTTAAGTTCAGTTACGGTAGCATTATGTAGAGGCAATAAGTTTCACTGATCGATGACAAGCTTAAATCATAGTATAGAGATAGGTCAACAATGACAGTGACATAACCTGTGGTCTTGAAGTGACTTTCAACCTATGAACAAAGTATGTACAAATTAAAAATATTTTGAAAAGCAAAACAACCTGTTTGTGTTTATAGAAAGCTTATTTGGTGTGAGCTGAGAAGTATAGAAGCCATGACAAACAGTGGAAACTATTTTTGGAAAAGTTATTTCACTTAATTAGAAGCTTTTAAAAGAATAACATTTAGTTTTGTCCCTAGTTTATTCTACAAACCATAAGCTTTCAGTTCGTGTATGATTCACTGTCGTACCCCTTTCCGTTCCAAAACTATTGTTATTTAAATGTAACCTTTGATACTCTATTTTTATACCCTAATACCCAGTTAGAACATAATTGTATTTTTCTAATTGTCCCATTTATTTGTATGGGATTTATTCAAGCTAGAGGTTTTCCTATGACTCGTCCTCCTAGCTACAAATACCTTTCTGGAGAAATTATCATTGCCTACAAAATATTTGCTGGTAATTCCACTGGGAAGTTAGAGCGATGGACCCATAAGTCAACGATGATTGTCCCCATATTTATATGAGAAAGACATGTACAATAATCACTATCTATTTTTGCATTCCTACTTCCCCAACCTACTGATTATTTAGTGATTCACTAATAAAATGACTTATTTGATAGTTCGCTATAAACCAAGTAAACTAAAAAAACTGATTGGTTTATGTACACAGAAGTGAGGATTTCATGTGTTTAACAGTCGTTTTTGCCAGATGATAACGAAAAAGAATGACTTCCGACAACCTTATACTTCGGGCAAGCATATTTCTATCGATATTTTTATGTGATACAAACTGAAATTCACGAAAAACCACAGTAGTTTCCTCAATTCTGATTGACTCAACCTTATAATAAATGGAATCTGAACACTTTTCTAATACGATTGGCAAAAGTGAAAGCTGACTGGTCACTGTGACTTTTGTTTTTATTCTAGGTGAACCACTTGTCATTTGATAAGTGACTCTGTTACATTATTTCATTTAGATATTTTCAATATAAACATTTTTAATCGATTGTCCATTAGTTTTATTTATTAAATCCTTTACGGTTGATATTCAGGTATCGGTTCTGTAAGTGAATTTCCAGTTCGGTCTTCATCAACCGTTCCATAAAGTTTAGTAACCGATCGCACAGTAAAGACATTTACACTATTAACCTGACAATAGTCAAATGCTAATTAAATTAGTGATAGATTACTTTCCACAAAACTTTTTGAGAAACATGCGGTAACAAACTACTTGTAAGTAGTTCAGAAAAACATACAAAAATTGAACGATCTATTATGATGAAGACCCAATAAACAACCGAAGTTCTTCCGTGGGAAGTTCCCCAAAGTATTTTCGCCTTTGGATTTCACCATAATTCTTTAATGTTCGTTACCACAATGTTTCAATCCTTTTCAAAGATACACTCAGTCACTGACAAGAATATAAAAAGCCACATCTTACTTTGTCACTCTAACTTCACCATAATTAGTCATTAGCAAAGTTACAATTGAAAAATTCAGTGACTTTCGTCAGTTTATCCAACTTACGGTGGTAGTCATCTCGTGAAGTCATTTAAACTAGTATCCAAGTTTAAAATGTAGAGCAAAGCTTTATGGGTCCCATGAAATCCCAAAGAGCTATGGTAAGTTAGATTGGAATTCGGGGGGATTAAGATCCTTAACTGTTATATCCTGTGGAGATATATGAATGGTAACTTTGGGAACTATTTATGGATATTTCCTATTGTATAATTGTTAAGTAACTTAACTATTCATATTCGTGTCCCTCTTATTAAAAGCTTTATTTTGACCCACAGACTATTATTATACGATTTACCATTCTTGAGTTATCCCTAGTCCATTAATTACTGTTCCCCCTATTCACAACCACATCTTGTACAAATGTTATTTTCTATTTTATGGTACGATGTGGTCAGTTTGTTTGGTATATAAACTCAGTATGTTTGAGAATAATGATTCATATTGCAGAGGCTGTTATTGGTGTTCTGGACTTAACTGGCTGGGCTAGGCAGAAAGCAGGACTGTTAAGTACTCAAAACCGCTCATCCGGCTTTTGTGTATCATTGGATCCGATCGATAATTCATTCCTCTCTGAATGGCGGGAATCAGCACGTTCATATATAAACAGGGCATACACACGCTATAACATTAATCAGATGACTATGCTGAAATTATAACGACTAAACGGAACAATTAACGCTAACGTATTAAGCACAACGCATTTGTAAATCAAAATTAGGTAGATCTATGTCCCAAAATGAAGTAATGATTATCTGAGAATATTGGCCAGTTGTCCGTCCTGTTTCACGAGTCCTCAGAAGTTTGTACTCTAGCCTCCATCATAAAAGCAGGGCCTAATTCGTAGCGTAGCATAAGTTCAGCCTAGTTTGGGAAATTTTACTTGAAAAGGGGAAATATTGCAACAGTAGAAGTTTGGAAAAACTTACAACGTTTTTTGGTTGCTTTGTTCGTAACTAATTTTACATTGAACGTTAGCGAAAATAATTGATTTGGTAACAAAGAATTGATTATTTTGATATTAAGAAACCTGACACTAAAAGATGACGTAACTATGAAGGACCATCACATTGTTTGACTTTTTTAATATCACTGGTATCAGATTAGCCATTTACTGTTTATGAGCAGAAAATCGGATTAAAAGTGTGCATTTGCACTTCTATAAGCACAGTGATGATTTAGGATATGAGACTTGTTATGAAAGATGAGTGAGTGACTAGATGAACTTTTCGTTACATTGGTTAACCAAAGATAAGGAAACGGTCAAATGAAATAGAACCATTAGCTCGACCTTTGAAATTTATACTATGTATAAAAAATGCCAGAACGACTATACATTTTTGGATACAACACTTTCTGATAGTTTAAGGAGTGCATATATTAGCAGTGACTTATTTTGGTGTCGTGTCCTCTAAGACAGATTGTTTAATCGTGTCTTTCTTGACAATAACATGAGTGAATAACTTAATAAGTGACGCCTCTCTTAGTTTAAATCCATGGCATAGCTTTACATATATCAATACATGTAGACAATTATGGACATTAGATTGACTGAGAAAACATGGAAACAATGTGAAAAGAAAATGCAAAGAATGTCAGATAATTTTTTAGAAGTTCAGAAGTCTAGTGATGAATCAATGGGCCTATAGAAGTCGACTCAGACTCTTAACTAATGGAGAAAGGGATAAACAGCTGCAAGATCAGAGGTAAAAGCAATCGAAACAGCTATGCAAATAAAGGCCACGCAACAGTGGACAAGCAACCAAATTCTAGTTCAACAAAACAACGTGCTAGTAATTTGTAGAGATATTCTAATGAACCACCTCTTATTGAAGTGTGTGTATTGATACTGTTGTCGGAAAAGACGATGAAAGGTTCACGACTAAACTATCTAGCTCAGAACAAAATGCCTTCAAATGTTCATCCCGGGCTACAAATATTCTCCATAATCTCGGTGATTTATTGAACAATAAAACGGAATACAAGTAATCATCTAATTAATTATACTTCGGGTTACCTAAGTTTATTAAGGCTTTATACAATTTGTTGATTTATACGTATCCACAAAAGAACTTCTAAGGAAATAAAATTAGGGAGTAAGTTCAACACGTAATCATAGTTGTTTAATGTTGCATACGAACAAAGTATAAATTGAACAGAGTATTCAATTTCAATGTGTATCACTAGTGATGTGAACCGCAAAACAAGAAGCCTTAACAAATTACGGAAGCTATTTTTGGGGACGTTAATTCATTTAATTCAAAGCTTGTAAAACTGTAACATTTACTTTTGCCCCTAGCCTATTCTACAGATCATAAGCTTTCGTTTGATGTATAATTCATTGCCATAGCATTTTCTGTTGTAAAGCTATTGTCATTTAGACGTAATCTTTTGTACCCTATTTTCTACTATAATCCCCGTTTTGGACATAATTGTATTTTCCTAATTATTGTACGTTGTGGTCAGCCTATTCATCTATTTATTCATGTAACCTTTCACCCTAATCTGAATTGGGATTCGAGTGCTAGATCGGGGTTGGAATAAAGTGATTAGCGTTCCAGCTGTCTTTGTCTTCTCTCTCTCTCTCTCTCTCTCTCTCGTGCTTACCAGACAATCAGGGATAGAATAGTTTTCGTCTCTCTACCCCCACTTCGAACTCACGCATATTAGCCTCAAAGGTTAAGCCAGTCAGCCTACCGGGTCAAGGTCTTAATCTACATTACACAGGTCATACTCGGCACAAAGTGGGTAGAAAGATTCAAGGACGTAACAACTAGTTAGATAGTTCAAATTAAGAAAAGCAGAAATCTGTGAAATAAAATTATTATTTACACATGAATACCAGTTTAAAAAAGAATATAGAAAGACAGAAATCATTTAGTCAGTTAATTCATCAGCTAGATCAGATTGGCCAAAAGTATGAGATATAAGATTGATACATAAATTGAAAAATTTAATATCTTCAGCGACAACACTGCACTGTTTCACACTATTATCAGTAGTAGGAAATGATGACTGTTCGAAATCCTGTGGATAGAAAAAAGTTGTAAACAAAATCTATACCTTACCCGTCTTAATTTGCGGCATCGTTTAACGATAGTGCGAAGATCATGGCATAAATCTGGATGAAATGGTGGCTCCAAAGCCACCAGAAGAGAAAAAATCCACACGTTCTATTGACGAAAAAAACAATATATTTTAAACATGCAAATAAATATAGCACAGGAAAGTAAGCAGATTTTTTGTCATGTGATGCTTAGTTAGGACAGTCACTTCTTATGAGAATGATGCATACACAAATATTAGAAACAAATGCTGGTAATCCGGTTAGCTGTAAGTTACCAAGTTAAGGTACGTTTTAAAGAGATTCGGTAACGTAAACATGAAATATGGTATTGCCAGGAAAGACAAAATAATAGCACCTAAGTAATTAAAATTAACGGGTCATAAGCATAAAATATCCGCAGACTGTAAACTCAATTTTCAAAAGTACACCTAGTGTCCACGTACAATTCCGGTATTAACTGTAGACTGATTTCAATAATGAGTTGTATTAATTGATGAATATAAAAATAGCTTTTGCCCTGGGACAAAAATCAACTAAACGATAGTTGTAATAGTAGTAATGGAAATAAGTGGTTATGGACCGGGAAAATTAACTCATATTTGAACATGATAGTCGATTGAACCCTTGTTTTAAATGTATTCATTGCCATTTTAGATACCTTTTTCAATAGATCATTACTGGCTAATCTATTAAAATTTACTAGATATTGCTCATTGTTAATTTCAAGTTAAGCTTTTATATTCAACTAATTACTCCTGTCATGTATGTACCCTGTTATGCCCGAGGAATGCTTAAATAACGTGTTCTTGGTACTGAAACTCTCAATCCGACGATGCGCACTAAAAACACAGACTAGTGATATGGATTTACTTGACACACATAATAAATTAAAATGATGCATGAATACATCACTTTTGATATGATTTATTTACAGTCAAGTTTGTATAATTTGAACTAAGTAATGTTTCACATCAATTAACCAATAATGTACGATGCGAACACATTTTTTTACAATAACATATTGTGGTGTATGCTACTTATGTTGACAGATATAAGTAGTATGTAGCAGCAATCGGAAGCGCAATGCCTGCCAGCATAAGATTGAATTGATGAGAACAGGGAGTAATTGGAAAAATAATAATAGAATTGGAATAATCAGGAAGTATGTTAACGACAACTGAAGGAAAATGTCCAAATAATGTACTTATTGTATGATTTTCATATTTTACGAAGTGTAATTTTGCAGAAAACAACATATTTCTTTTCCCCGAGTTTTCGTTTACTACAATACAATTAGAAATTTATGAGCAACAGATATAACTAAGTGACTAAGTCATACAATTATATCTTCTCAAAATGGGATTACATGTCACAAACGATCAATTTTATATATCAATCGCAGTCCAATCGATCGAATCGTTGCTCCCTATATCAACGTTTTTTAATACATAAGTGATACTCTTATTTTTTAATTGAACGTAAACACTCCATAGCTGATATATTTTTGAGTTCATTTAAGTACAGATAAACAACTGGTGAAGGCTTTTACTACGCAAAGATGTAATCTTTACTAATTTAACACAATGAAAAAATCTTGTGAATTATGAAACACCAAAAATGTACATTCTTATTTGACTGTGATTTTGTAAATACGTATTTTTACTAAAGAAATGATAAGACTTTACAAAAGAGTACAATCATTAATCGATGGATGGTGTATAATTATACAACTTATGGTCAAATGGTGGCTGCTCAGGAGACCGTATTATTGACGTAGACCCTCGAACGATTTGAAATCGAAAACAAGACATAACCAGATGGGTTGATTTTTTGCGAGATAAGATGACATGTTTCCATACAAAACATTAACACGATAAATATGATAAAATGTCAGGTGACTGAAGGACACTAGTTTGTAGATCACTTATTCTACAATTAATTAAGACCTGACTATTAGACTCAATTTTTGTTTATCATATCAGACTCTGAAATTGTGTAAAAAGTAATTTACTACGTTAAGACTAATATTATCATCTGATCGTATCAACAAAATATGTAAGTGGACAATCATAACCTGTGTTTCCTCATTTTGGATTAAGTTTATTTTCGCTTACCAGAAAATTATTACATTTTTATCATTCTTTTTCTCATAGCAGTAAAATTAAATTAACTTACCAATTTAGAATTCCAGTGCATTTTGGTACATAAGGATGCAACCAAATTAATCAATGTCATAATTTCTGACTAAATAATAAAATGGACAGAGATGAGATAGACATAAAAAAGTGAAGTTTAATACTACCCTGGTGCGTTGAGCGATCCAAGTTAAGGATGGAGAGTGTTCAAGTATTGTTGTTTTATTTATTGGAAGAACAGTTTTTGTCTATAAAAACGAAATTATAGAAATAAATGCACTAAATTAGTTTATAAATCGTTAATTTATAAGTAAATATAACTAATTAGATCAGACTAATGGTCTCATTCGTACGCTTTTTTTAATTTTACCAGTTGGTATAGGTAGTGTGGTGAAATTTAGCTTTGCTGCGACATGATATTCAGGGTGACTTAGACCTTTTTTAGTCCTATTGTATATATATTCCTAATGGGGAAGTGATTTAGTGATTAAGACGTTCAACTTTTAACCACCTGGTTGCAGACTCAAGTCCTGCTCCACCTACTACGGTTTGGGTAAACAAATAGTATCACTAGTCTTTACTCAGTGTGGCTCAAAACAGAGTTTAAAATTTGTGCTTGGTGAGTTGCATTTATCTCTCTACCTAGTATACATATCTTTCTGCATTTAATTCTAATATCATATTACTAAATCATTCACTAGCAATGTGGAACATAGCCCAGATATGAATCGGTCAAAGTTTTGTAACCATATCAGCACAAAAAAAGAAAACCGATAAGATAAATAGATTAAAACTAATACCAGAGACCTTGGAAAACTGAGCAGAGAGCATATGGTTCAGAAAAGACAGTAGTATCAGGGGAATGAAATTTTTGGAATAACTCAAGATTTAAAAGATGAAGAATGAACACAATCGCACGTCGCCTTTTAAGCAATAATGACATATTTAGACGGAGATCACCATCGTCGTGCAGACTTTAACAAGGAAGCCTGAACCTACTGATATGACTCGAAACAATAGTTAGTGACTGCAGGGACTAATGTCAAGTCTTGGTTCGAGTGTCTCTAGCTGTTGCCAACCTATTCCTATACAAACCAGGAATACAAGTCAGTGTAAGCGGTCGAAGAAGCTTCATAGGCTTATCAGCCTATTTTTCATCTTTACCCAGTGCTCTACATTTAAATTTACCATTGTTTACTCAGTGACTTCATCATAACCCAGCGGTGCTACGAAGATATGGACTAGTAGCGTATGTATATTCTCTACCTCCAAAGAACAGGTTTTGAAGCCACAAAGAGGATTAGTTCTTAGTATACTTTCCCCTTGATGTTCCTCAGCTAATTTTGCAAATAGATCTGTCGGTTCTTATACGTTAGAAAGAAAAGCCGTTAATACTGGTCAAAAATGGCTCAAACTTATAACCCAGTCAATTTTATTATTAAGTGTCAGTATATGGTTGTAGAGATTGTTGAGTTTAAATTGATATCGCGAATGGATCAATGATAGACCACCAATGAAAACCTGGAAGCACTGGACAGCCTTTATGTCCTAGTATGGGACTCCTCAGCAGTGCGGATCCATAAACCCGCACGCGAGACTCGAACACATGACCTTCGGTTTCGCAAGCGAACGCTTATTTATTATTTATTTAAACACATAAATATTGGTACAAGGAAGCACCAGATAAATATGCGCCTCACAAATCTCATTCGATTTGTGTGAGGGCTGTGATACTGCCCAGGTGCCCAGACTGAAGCAGGTGGTTTTCTTAGGGGGCCACACCCCGAGCCTTTGACCTAAAGGTCTAACCCACAAGGCAGTGGAGCATCGTGAGGAGATGCAGTCCCATGGTAGCCGGTGACCAACAGTTGGTTCATACGCCATTCGTTCCTTCAGGATACTGGAGCCCATGTGCACCATTGGTTTGGAATCAGGGTTTTCCTACTCCCCTAGGTGGACTTTCCGTGTCCACCAACCCGGTTAAAGTGCCGGAGATTCGCTTTTCGTCCTCTCACTTTTGTGAACAACACCCCCGCCACGAGAAGGCAGTGAGTAGGACTTCCCTGGCAGAGGCTATGTACGCGTGGCCATGTGAGAGCATTTGGAGAGGGAGAGCGGACTCTCCCCACTCTCGGCCGTACCAGGGCATTTGGGGGTGAACGCTTAACCCCTAGACCACTGAGCTGGCGTCCAACAGTGTTAATATCTGACTTCGACCAGTCCCATACTAGAGCAAAACGGCCGTCTAGTGCTTCCAGGTTTTCAATGGTGGTCTAAGATTGATCCATTCGTGATGTTAATCAAAGAATCACTCTGAAACTAACTTATAAGGTCCTGCGGCTTTACCTCGCCTCAAGTTAGCTATGGCCTTTTCGATCTCGCTAGTAGTCGGGAGGTCTGTGTTAATTTTCCACCACGGTGTTGACGAATTGTGAAATTTCCTGTCATTCAGATATTTATTAAACTATACTAATATACCAGATTTTGTCGTTCTAATTTGCTATGCTGCGTTACAAGCATCAAAAAACAAGTGACTTAATAGTCAATCATGAATAAATGTAACTTATTTGTCGGGTCCAGAATTAAGTACTCTCCTGAGCCATACAATTTCGCAAAGGCTACTGATAACGCCTTGATGCCTAAAACAAAGTAAGTGGACCGGTGTTTAAACGCGTGATCTAACAGTTGGGGGTTAACTACCCTAACCATTCTAAACCAATTCTATTGAATGATACATACTACTAAATCATCCGATATACCAATTTAATATAAAGTTTAATTTACACACTATTAAAATGAATTAATGTATTGACTTCTTATTGTCACAACTGCATACTACGAACGGATCTGTTAGCCTAAATTGTTTTTAGCAACTCATAGAATGGTAAGTTACTTCCGAATAATCGAACAGATATCTAAGCCATTAATAATGTGACATAGTCACCTACAAAAATCAAATAGCCCCATCTTGAAACAACTTTAATAGTAAGTGTGCAATATCCCCACCGTTAGAATTGTTACTTATCAAAATACTTTTAACATTAGTCTACACGAAATATTGTAAAGCTAAATAGTAGATACGACTGCTTACCATATCATCGGAATTTCTCAAGACCAGTGACTTCAAACATTGGTATTCCTATGAGACAATGAATAAAAATGAGACAGTTTATTACATCAACAGTTTTACGGAAATGAATGACTTGATTTTCTTGTAAATGTCTTGAAATTTTTATAGAAATGACTTTGCAAGTTTTTTGAATGTCACTGTCAGTCGATTTAGCATACTCAGTTGTTGAGGCAGCCGTTTGGTTGACCATACTTGTAGGTAGGTCGCGACAACATAACACACTCGGGAATGATAAAGCTTGATACCTATCACATTAATATTATTATTTATTAAACATACCGCACAAATTTTAAGTATTCATCAGGTGATGTAAGAGCCTTCTCGTAATTAGGTGGGTCATTCAAATCAAAATCTGAAACTGGTAGTGCTTGCACAAGTAAACCTATATCTGAATCCTCCGAATCAGACATTTAATTGAATGTATCAAACTGCAATTATTCCCTTTAAAGTAGATAGACAATACAAAAGGAAAATGAAGTCAGATGGATCAGAAAGTATGCTTGTAATTACTTTTGATTTGTATTTTACTGCTTTTCGTCTGATGTATCTTAAAAGTACACAAAACACTTAAGAGGGGAGCGAAAAGCTAAAAAAAATCAGATCTTCACTAGGCTTTACAATATTGTTCGCTCGCATATGTTGTTCATATTTTCACAATGGGGACTTCGAATATTTAAAAAAGAAATTGCTCATGTTTAACCCAACAGTGGGGATTAGGAAAGGTTTCTTAAACCTAACACTACTGACTAAATTCACCACTGATATTTCGGAAGCAGCTTTGAAGAAAATGGTAGATGAAGCCGACATGACTTGGAACTTTTCGAGTATATGAACGAAATCACATGACTGAAATCGTGGTTATTTGTGAAGTTAATATAACGGATGGTTTAAAACACTTTTCTCACTCTCAGATATCCTACAATACGTTAATACAATAACGAGACTAGTCACGTTATATCCGGTTCAGGATTCACGACAGAATAGAGAACCAGGGTATAAACTAGATAATACTTTATTTAACACAATTAAAAGCACCCAGTGAGTCAGGAATAGAGATTAATGAGAGGAAATGAAGTCACATATTCAAAAGTCAGTAAGCTAAATGCCTGTTTGTCCACGATTAGTGACCTTCAGTACTTCATATTAGAGGTGAAATAATAAACATGCTCTGAAAATTTTCATTCAAATACATGTGCGCTGACAACAATGTGGTATATGGTCTAGTTCTGATTACAGTTGCTTTTGTAAGGCCACTATCACTCCATGAAAATGCCGTCCATCTGATAACGAGGTATTTGGTGTGGACGAAGGTCACTACAACACATCAGCCTCAAAGGGTTTCAAATATTTTACAAAATATGGAAAACAAGTACACTGACCGCGATTCGGTTGATTGGGGAATGAATATAAGAAACTAGGTGATGGAAAACCCCCATGAAATGAAGGGTAGAAGTACTAAGATAACACTTCTCCATGCAGCGTAACTGCTTGGGTTGGATCATGTGACTCAAAATTCGGGTTACTGAAGTTTTATATATTTATAAAAAACATTGGTACCAGGAGGTACCGAACTTATATGCGCCACACTTTGTCATCCGACTTGTGTGGGTGCTGTAATGCTGCCCAAACGCCCAAACCAAAGCAGGTGGTTTTCTTAGGGAGCCACAACCCGAGCATTTGACATAAGACTCTAGTTCACAAGATAGTATGGCAACGTTAGGAGGTGCAGCCCCATGGTAACTGGTCATCAACAATAGGTTCATACACCCTTTGTTCCCTCAGGATTCTTAAAACCCATGCGCACCAATAGTTTGGAACCAGGGTTTTCCAATTTCTCTAGGTGGATTCTTCGTACCTACCAACCGGGTTAAATAACTGAATATTCGCGTTTTGTCCCCTCAATTTCGTAAACAATATCCCCGCAGTGAGAAAGCAGTGAATAAGACTACCCCTGTAGTGGCTGTACACGCATAGTCATGTGACAGCATTTCGAGAGAGAGAGAGCGGACTCTTGCTATCTTCAGTCGTATCAGGGCATTTGGGGGAGTTATGCTGTTTACCGACTAGCTTTTGCCAATTTGCGTCATTTATGGCGTGGGCGAGATATCCGTCTATCAACCAAAGGGCGGGGTTTGTTTATTTTATTTATTTAAACACATAAATATTGGTACAAGGAAGCACCAGATAAATATGCGCCTCACAAATCTCATTCGATTTGTGTGAGGGCTGTGATACTGCCCAGGTGCCCAGACTGAAGCAGGTGGTTTTCTTAGGGGGCCACACCCCGAGCCTTTGACCTGAAGGTCTAGTCCACAAGGCAGTGGAGCATCGTGAGGAGATGCAGTCCCATGGTAGCCGGTGACCAACAGTTGGTTCATACGCCATTCGTTCCTTCAGGATACTGGAGCCCATGTGCACCATTGGTTTGGAATCAGGGTTTTCCTACTCCCCTAGGTGGACTTTCCGTGTCCACCAACCCGGTTAAAGTGCCGGAGATTCGCTTTTCGTCCTCTCACTTTTGTGAACAACACCCCCGCCACGAGAAGGCAGTGAGTAGGACTTCCCTGGCAGAGGCTATGTACGCGTGGCCATGTGGGAGCATTTGGAGAGGGAGAGCGGACTCTCCCCACTCTCGGCCGTATCAGGGCATTTGGGGGTTTACTGCGCAACAGTTCGTTCCGTCCTACTTTATGGAAGTGAAACGTGGACGGTAAGAGTAGGGGATATTCGTAGGCTGCTAGTATTCGATCATAGGTGTCTTTGAAGCATTGCTCGTATATCCTGGGACCACCGAGTAAATAATGCAGTTGTTAGGAAACGGGTACTAGGTAAGGGTGGCAAATCGATTGATGAAGTAGTGAAACTTTATCAGTTGAGATGGCTGGGACACGTGTTACGTATGCCCAACCACCGACTGCCCTGACGTGCGATGATTTATGGTGTACGAATAGGTTGGAAGAAAGCTATTGGCGACTAGACCGAAACATGGCACAAATCCATGAATTCACTGACAAGTGGACTGAGTCATGTTGGTAGGTGTAGACTACCTGGTTGGGATCCGCGAGATGATAGCAACCGATGGTCAGAGACCCTGAATTACATGGCTCAAGATCCTTTGCAATAGCGAAGGCGCATTCACTCTCTGTGTTCAACCAAATTTCAATCTTCTGAATTCTTCACGTCCTTATCTTTTTTTCTCTTTCCAAATTTATTTCACTGGATTATACTCTTTCAATAACATCTTCAAACCCTAATCTTTCCGATTACTGCTTATACTCTTACTACTTCTACCACTATGGGATTCGAATCGACAACTGCAACTCTGCTAATGTGGTATGGCAACTTGGACTGATGTACGTACGTACGAAGTTCTACGTTGTTGCTGACTCACTATGTTGTTTGCCAAGTTAACATTCAGGGAGAAGCTTTAACTCTATAAAATACAACCTGATACTAGAACAACACCCCTATACGACTGACGAACATAATCTCACCATTATCATTGCTTATAATTATGGTGCTGATATTCTACTTTTACTACAGAGTATGCTGAGAAATTTTAATCTCAAAATTTTATTGAAACTTTGATGACACTATAATTTATAAACGACCTTTGAGCGACGCTAAAGTGACCTTGGGAGTGTTCACCGACTAACTAGGACTAAATGAGGGTTATAAACCAGTGTAAGGAAATAGAATTATGATTTACAGCTGATAGTCAAGGTTAGAAACTAGGTTTAGGGTTTTCATCACGAACTGACGTCAGCCATAATGCCAAAACGCTACATCAAGCTCACATGGGTAACTCTAGCTTTTAGACAGACCAATTTATTTATTCTTCTTGAGTCGCATTTTCACTTTGTCAATTACTCGCTTATTAACTTAACTGTTTGTACAAGTGTGTATCACCCGCCCCATTTATCACATACTTTTAGCTTACTTTTGTCTAGCCATAAATATTGAGTCAAGCGTTATCAAATGGAGTTAACACGTTGCATTCTCCGCTTCTCATTCTTAATGTCTGTCTGAATAAACGAGTGCCCAGGTGAATTCTTTCAATACAACCCGTATTTGGCTTTTCATTTTTACCGTCGCACAAATGGGGTTAGCATAGATGTAATATACGGAATTGAATGAAAATTTATTTTCGTGGCACAATGTGCCACGATGAACGTATGAATATTCATACGTTTTTAAAACCGGAGTCACATCACTGGACCAAAAAACTGGTGTACCCTTCTTCTCGATTATTGTACCATTGTAAGACACAAGGTTCCAAAAACCCATCAAATAAAAACCGGACATCATGATGCCTGAACAAACCTGAGAGTTAACGTAGCTCAGTCATTTGAATAAGCACGGATTGATTTCAAAGTTACATCTCATTTCGTTAATGAAAGATTCATGCAACATATCGTACACTAAGACAAACAAACTTCAGCCAGTTTAAGAAATATCTATCGTAAGCATAAAAAGACGACCTGATAAAGAGCTATGCATAGCTGATTAGTCGATCATATAGTGGTCAATAACTCCTCAAGTAGTTCTGTAAGTCTTCGACACTAATGTCGACCTCATCAATTTTATTGGACAAACTCTATATGAAGGTGGAAGGTCACGCACCTGCACCAGATTACCATCAGTTCTTCTGTGCTACGCACCCTTCATGAATAGTAGCCAGCTTAGCTCACATACATCTCAAAACACCAATTATCTTCCAAATATACCTTTAAATTCATTTACCTCTTACTTCCGTTTTGGCGCGGTTCGAGATCCTTGATTCTAAAGGTGATATCAGTTTCACTTTCATTTTGAAAAGGATCTGTCCAGGCTTGATGGCCTGTGTTAGTCCTGGAGATGATGGTCTCTCAGTTGATCCGACTTTCTTTTGAAAGAATCGACTGATGGAGCCTCAACCACGTGCTGAGGTAATGAATTCCACTCGTTGATGATTCGATGGAAAAATCGATAGTCAGCTGACAAGTAATTTGTTCTGGGCTTGTGCACTTTTTTGGAGTGTCCTCGTAGATTTTCTGTCTTGGAAGACAAGAAAAATGAAGGCATATCAGTTGCAGATTCATCACTAAGCAATTTGAAAACTGTAATCAAGTCACCTCTGGTTCTGGACAGCGGGAATAGGTTTAGCTTGGTCAGTCTATCATCATACTGGAGCTTTGCTCTGAACACTTTCCAAAAGTTCACTGTCTTTTTTTAGGCAGGGGCTAGCTGTTTGTATGCAGTACTCAAGTTTAGGACGCACGAACACTGTATACAAAGTCAAAAACGTTTAGGCGCCGAGATGACTAAAAGCCCTACGTATGGACCATAAAGTTCGAAGACCTTTGGCGGCTATTGCACGGCAGTGTGTAGTAGTCTCTAAGTCTTGGCAAAGGATGACTCCAAAGTCATTGTGTGTCTGGACAATAGGTAGCTCAGTTTTATTCTGTACCTTGATGACCAATATGCATCACAATACACTTGGAAGTATTTATCGGCAACTGCCAGGCTTGGGACCATTCAGATAATTTCTCCAGGTCGTTTTGGAGTTCTAAGCTATCACCCTTACTTTGTATCGCTCTCCATATCTTGACATCGTCAGCATATAACAAGACTGATGACGATAGTAAACGAGGGAGGTCATTTACGTAAAAGAAGAATAACACTGGCCCCCAAATTGTACTCTAGGGGACTCCACTAAGCACAGTTTCCCAGCTAGCCAACTTGGAGTTCACCCCTACTCTTTGTCGGCGCTCAACTAGGAAGTCTTTTATGCACATCAATAGATTGCCTTTAATCCGGACATTTCTTAGCTTATATAACAGCTGGTTGTGCGGAACTTTGTCAAAAGCTTTGCTGAAATCGATGTAGGCTACGTCTACAGGTAACTTTTGGCCCTTACGAGCACACCAGCTTTCACGAGCGAATAAGTTAATGAGACAAGAATAACCTCTTCTAAAACCTTGCTGCTTCCTCAAAAGGATCCGGTTTTCATCGAGGTACTTAAACAGCTCCTTCCGAATAATCTTTTCTAAGATTTTAACAACCATACTAGTTAGGCTAATAAGTCGGAGACAGAACAAGAATAAACAACTATGTATGTATAGCAAAACGAGTTATAAAAATAAAATAAAACACAATAAACTAATCAGTAAATGATTTATTATTGCAGTAAGATATGACGTTAGAATAAGTGTTTGTGCAGTCATAGTTTGAAGTGATGCTATGAAAGTCTCAATTAAGTGCAAAAGATAATCAATATGTATGAGGTGTATATGCATAGTGAAGATAAAACGAGTCTGAGAAGTTGAATTCAGCGTAACACAAGTTATTGTCTTAATCCAAAACTTCGTAATATTAAGAATAATATTTATTTAGAAGGAAAAAGAGAGAGAGAAAAAAAAAGAAATGAACACATAGTGAAAGGGTCCAACCATGATAATAATAGCTTAATGGATATAGACTTTTGAGATAAACGAATAAAATAAATGAATAAGGAAAATCAGGTAAAAAATAATACTAACAATAATATCAAACCGTTATTGCACTCGGATAAATACGTGTAGGATGTCGAGCTTATTTAGCGGACCAAGGACACCGAGTTCTTTAACGGTCACACTGCCCAGTGTTCGTGTGGAGGGATTTTCATGAACTGGTGGGAAGGGTGCTTCTATGGTATATACATTGCTAAAGTAGTTTGAGAATACTTGAGCCTTGCTAAAGTCGTCCTCCACTAATGATGAAGCAGTACTGTCTCCCCATAGTGAAGGGACATTTCTTCTTTTTGTCCTTTGGTTTATATAGAAATATAAGTGCTTGGGAAATTCTATGGATTCCTTAACAAATTTCTCTTCGTACAGCTTTCTAGACTTACGGAGGGTCGAGGCACAGGTGTTCCGAGCTTTTTGATACCGAGATTTTGCCTCATCAGTCCCCAGTAACCCAAATCTATCCCACATTTTCCTTCCCTTACGGAGAAGGATGCGAACCTCCCTACTGAATCATGGTGGGGAGTTTCTCGGCCCCCTAGGTGTAGTCCAAGGGATAAGGGGGGCAGTAACTTTTAAGTATAAATTCCTAAATACATCCCAAGCTGTTTCGACTGAGGACTCTGGGTCTATTGTCCAATCTACTGATGATGCTGAGTGCATGATGTCTTGTATGTTTGCTTTCCAGAAGTTAGGTCTGGATTGAGCTGATATATCAAGATTCACTTCGCAGATTTCCCCAGTCTGCCATGGGTGCATTAAAGTCCCCTAGGATTAGACATCGACCACTTCGTGACCAAGTGTTGAGACTGCTTAGCAGGACCTCATTTACCCCACAACTTGGACTGCGATAGGTCAAACCAACCAGCAGCTCTTGTCCCTTGCATCTCAAGTGGCAACTAACTAAGTCACACGTTCCACTCTCATGGGGTACACTGTCGATAGTGGCAAATGGAATAGCATTCCTAATGGGTAGAGCTAACCCCCTCCTTTACGCTTTTGTATTCTGTCAGCCCTTACTAATGTAAAACCCCTGAGGTCAAGTTCTCTACTATCTATTAACTGTGTCAGCCACGTTTCTGCGACTACGATTATGTCTGGCTTAGAACAGTCAATCTGTACACCTAGTTCTAATCGCTTATTGAACGAGCCTCGGGCATTGGTGTATAAGATCCGAAGCCTATTTAAATGGCCTCGTGCTTCACCCAGAGTGGCTTCGGCATCATTCTCTGTCGAAGCCTCACAACCGGAAACTTTACAATTTACAACAGTGTTGACATGCTCTGAATATCCGTAACATCTTTAGTAGTAGGTTCATCGTAATCTGGTACACCAAATTACTTAGTTACTTACGCCTGTTACCCCTCGTGGAGGAGGATAGGCCAACCACCAGTTTTCTCCATCCAACCCTGTCCTGGGCGATCCTTTCCAGTTCGTTCCAGTTAACATTCATCCTTTTCATTTCTGCTTTTATTTCCCGGCGTAATGTGTTATTTGGTCTTCCAAGTTAGGGATTGCCTGGTGATGCAGTTTGGTGATTTCCTCAATGTATGTCCTATCCACTTCCAACGACTTTTCCTAATTTCCTCTTCAGCTGCAAACTAGTTTGTCCTCTCCCTTAAAACGCTGTTGCTGATAGTATCCGGCTAGTGAATGTTGAGTATCTTGTTTAGACAACTGTCTATAAATACTTGTACCTTCTTCACGATGGTTGTAGTAGTTCTACACGTTTCAGATCCGTATAATGCAACTGTTCGTATTGAAGATTCTCACTTTGAAATTAGTTGAGAGTTGTCTTGAGTTTCATATGTTCTTCAATTGTAGGAATGCGGTCCTTGCTTTGCCAATCTTCGCCCTTACATATGCATCAGATCCTCCTCGTTCATCAGTGATGCTTCTCAGGTACGTGAATGTTTCCACATCTTCCAGAGCCGCTCCATCAAGCGTGTTATATTTGAGGATCTTGCTTTTTCCTTTGTGTATGTTGAGGCCTATTGATGCAATGGCTGCTGCGTCACTGGCTGTCTTGACCTGTATTTGTTCGTGTGTATGAGATAGGACGGCTAGGTCATCTGCGAAGTCCAAATCTTCTAATTGATTCTGAGATTTCCATTGTATTCCGTGCTTCCTGTCAGATGTCGACGTCTTCATAATCCAGTCAATTAGCAGAAGAAAGGGGAAGGGGGTGAAGCAGACAGCATTATCTGACTCTGGTCCTTACTGGAAATGCATATTCCAGCTGTCCTCCATGCACCACTTTGCACTATAGTCAGTCATATGAAGTCCGTTTGATGTTGACGATTTCCTCAGTTACCCACTACATGGTGTCGAAGAATTTTCCATAATGTTCTCGTATCCACACTGTCAAACGCTTTCTCATAACCAAGGAAGTTGATGTATAGTGACGAGTTCCACCCAACTGATTGTTCCACGATGATCCGTAGTGTCGCGATTCGGTCTGTACAAGACCGATCTTTACGGGATCCGTCCTGTTGGTCTCAAAGTTGGAAGTCTACTACGTCTTTCATCCGGCTCAGCAACACTGTTGAAAACTTTTCCTAGTACTGATAACAAACTGATGCCTCTGTAATTCCCACATTTGCTTTGATCTTTTTTTGGTATCTTGATGAGGTATCCTTCTTTCCAGTCCGTTGGCACTTGTTCCTCCTCCGAAATCTTCTTGAATAGAAGGTGAAGCATGTTTGCAGTTACTCCAATGTCTGACTTCAGTGCTTCAGCCGGTATATTGTCAGGTCTTGCCGCTTCGCCACTCTTCGTTTGTCTGATGGCCATCTTGACTTCGATCGTTGGTGGAGTGACATCTATAGGAAGGTCAGTGTGTGCTGCTCGATGTCCGGTGGATTCAATGGGGCTGGTCGGTTCAGCAGTTCCTCGAAGTATTCTGCCCATCTTTTCCTCTGTCCTTGAATCTCTGTGATTGTCTTTTCTGCTTTGCCCTTGACCGGTCTCTCCGGTTTACTATATCTCCCTGCCAATTTCTTCGTTGTATCACATAGTTCTTTCATATTCCCTTCTCTTGCAGCTTTTTCGGCCGTCGTTGCTAGTTCTCCCATGTATTTCTGCTTGTAAGATCCAAACCTAGTTTCCAACTAGGTTTGGGATGTTGAATAACTGACGAGTAAAATTAGAGACGCGCACCACAATCGAAATCAGAACAAAGCGATTGGGGTAATAACGGTTCTAAAATTCATCATATATACAAATGTACAAATTTGCCTAAATAAATATTACCACCCAGTTATTCAATCAACAATTGATACCAAATTATTTGATCTAAATTACAATGAATAGCAAAGTGGTAAGAAATATATGAAAATTACCGAAAACACCAAAAAGTAAGTGTTATTCTATCCTTTCTGGATAGATCAAGTAAGATTCCGTTTGAGCGGCTGTTCTATAACACAGTGTTTCAACTTCTGGGAAAGTGCTCCAATTTACAGCCAAAATACACGATCCCAGTCAAAATCAAACCGCACAATCAAAGAGCGAGCAGTCAATATGGCAGCCGCCAGAATAATATCGATTAAAACAAATTATATACAGTTCAAGAAGGATATAGAAACCCAATGAAAGCAACAGAAGAAACAGAAAAAACCATCATGAAATGAAACACCACAATACAAAATGGCATCAAAAATACTAACAATAATGTACAAACAACAAAAACATTAAGAAGAGGCTATGGATGTATGCGTGGAGGGATTTTCACACACGAAACGTTCAAATGGATTCTAAACTGCTTGTCAGCTTTATTGCTTTTCTTCACTCCCTTGTTTGCTTCTGCGTAGTCTGCTTGGGCCTTGACTTTCTCTGCTCGTGTTCGACTGTTGTTAACTGCTATCTTCTTACTTTTCCCCTTTTTGAATCTTGTCCAGAGTTCCCATAGAGATCCATTCCTTATGATGATGCTTCTTGCGACCCAGCATCTCCTGACACATTGAAGTTAATGCTTCTTCGATCCCTTTCCAGTTGTCCTCTATCGTAGTTTCTTGTTCTTTCAGTAGATCCTGTAGAGCTTGGGACCTGTTTTTGAGAGTTATCTTGAAGTGGTTGAGTTTGTTAGTATTTTGAAGGAAAGTCGTATTGAACCTTTATAATGCTGTTCCCTCAGTTGTCCAGTGTTTCTTTAGCTTCAGTCTCATGTCGGCCACAACCAGATGGTGATCTGAAGCTGTATCAGCTCTTCTCCTGGTTCTCACATCTCCCATCGTCTTTCAGAATTTTTGGTTGATACAAATATGATCTATCTGGTTCTCTGTGGTGTGGTCCGGCGAGATCCATGTAGCTTTGTGTATGCCTTTGTGCCGCCTATAACCAATTTGTTGAATGCACATGGATTTGCAAATCTCTCACCATTCTCATTCCTTTCTCTCTCCTTGTTCAAGTCGACCAATTATATCTTCATATCCTGTGTTGTCCACTCCGACTTTAGCATTTAGATCCCCCATCAGGATGGTCAGGTCCTTTCCTGGGTACTTCGCTATGATTGATTGCAACCTGTCATAGAACTGATCTTTATCGTCGTCGTTGCTATGATTCGTGGGTGCATAACATTGGATGACATTCATTGTGATTCCCTCCTTCTTTGTTTTGAATGATGCTTTGATTATCCAGGATCTATGAGATTCCCATCCGACAAGTTCATTTCGTGCTTCTCTGGACAGCATTAGATAAACTCCCTGAGTGTGTAGAGCATTTTCCCCTTAGTGACCGGAGTACAGGAGCATCTATCTCGTATCTAGACTTTGCTGTCCAGCTTGTGTCCAATGGGTTTCGCTGATTCCGAGTACTGCCAATTTGTATCTCCTCATTTCCGTAGCTATTTGAATGGTCTTCCAGGTCTCCCACATTGTCCGGACGTTCCATGTACCTATGTTAATTGTTGCTCTGGTTGTTAGAAGGTTCATCGGCCTCGTGACTTCCGAAGAATCTCGGCTTTCATCATGAGGCGTCATAATTATTCCTTCAACTTTGAGGGGAGAGTTTTAATGGTTTGAATTATTTTTTCTGGCTAGCGTTTTTTAGCGAGTTAGTTTTTCTACGGGATGGGGTCGCTAACCCCATTCCCAACCCTCCTCCTTTACCGGCAGTAACTTTAGGAGAGTTACAGGCGGAGCTGGTACACTAAATATTAAACTATAAATTTGTTCCATGATGTGACATCACGTTTGAATTTTTTCTGCGTTTCGTGACATCATTTTTGTGTTCTCATATTTGGAAAGTTTATTCTAATGATTTTAAATGTACACTCAAACTGTACAACTTTAAGACACAACCTCCTCTCAACTCATCCAATCCTGGCCTGATAATACCGAAGCCTGGTTCCCCAATACATAGGCCGGCTTACACGAGGATGGAGTGGCAGGTGCACATGCACAAGTCTTCGCTGTAGTGAAGACATTACCACATGGTCTGAAAAGGTACATTACACCTAATATATCTATTAGTAACTTCTTCGAACTTTAAGATACCTTAAAAATGACTGCCCTCGTTTGCGTAAACCCGTTGACAAGATTTTTGTTGTTGCTGAAGGGTCATTATCAGTCACTGGTATAGGCCTGCTGCAACACCATAATTCACCCGTCGACCCAAACAAATGGAGGTTAGTAGATGGAAATACTAAACTATCTGACTGTAGAACTTTACTTTCCGGTTGTAGGTTATGCTAGGTCACGATTAAACATAGTATTGATTCACAGTTCCGACAAACATTTGACAAGTGTCCTGAACTTTACAAAACGAGACGAAAACTATACTATGTAACCAACAATGTTACACTCCACATCACGACTACAGTACCACCTATTTTCTTGCAAAAGCACCGGCTAGTTCCTGCGAAGCTGCAGCTGTCCGGAGACAAATTCGGTGACATGATGGATTTAGAAATTAATCGGCTGTCAAAAACTCCGTGGGGGTATCTTTTGTTTATGGTCTCTAAACAGGATAACGATGATTGGCATTTAACTGATGGTTATCAACGACTTAATAAGGAAAACACGAAGTTTGTGCTGATGATGTCGTTCAGAAGGACGGTGAAAGCTTCACGACCAAACCATAAAACTCAGAGGACAAAACTCTATTAAAACCTTTTGCGCACATTCACGACCTGACAACTACAGTGAAAGACCCAAATATCATTTCGACATTTGACTGGGCTAAAGCATTTTGCCAAATTTCTGTGTCTGTGGACGACATTCTGCAAACGACTATTAACACTCTTTTATGCTCTACCGATTTTTGCGTGTTTCCTGGTTTAAGAAATGCTGTTTAAACACTCCAAAAGTCACTGATTACGGATTTCCAGTTCTTCAATTTGTGTGCAATTATGTCCATGACTGTCTGATCGAAAGTATGGCCTGAGAATTCCACATTCAGCATCTGGACCTTATTTTCCAACAACTGCAAATACATGAAATCACTGTAAGGATTCCAGAATGTCAAATCAAAACCACCTCTTCGGACTTTCTCAGATATACCATTGACACTCAATCACTCGTCTTCTACGAAATAAAGTGGATTGACCAGAACCTACCACAGTAAAGTAAGTGCATACATTCAACTGACCAGTTCGTTTCAGTTAGCGACCCGTATGGAATTTAGCGTCAGTTATGCTACTATTGACAGACCAGCTTCGTTTAAATACGACAATCACCAACTTTGACGAAAACGTGAGAAATTCATTTACTACGTCGAAGGACATTATCATCAACTTCCACGTCTCAACATCAGAAAATCCATTAGAATCGCCGTAAATGCATCTAACTTAATAATCAGATGAGTCTCACAACAGTGGGTGAACGAAACTTAGCAACCGTTGACGTTCTTCTTGAGACAGCTCTAAGATACTGAATCGGGGTGGAATGACTTAGGCAGGAAACCCCTATCCATGTAATGTGCTGAACTTCATTTCCGACTCTCAGTGGAGAGCGGATAACTCAGTCAGTTAATCAGCTACAAACCCCTTATGTAGCTACCGAAATTCTAGTATTTGATCCGTCACATCTTACCCATATTCTTAGCTCTCTGACAAACAAGAACTCCGCTGGTGAGTCTTGACAACTGATCTTTATCTCACAGCTTACTTCTGGTATGCAATATATTTCTGGGAAGTCAATGTAATTACAGACCTATATCGTACAATTTACTTGCATAGTTTCCCAGGAACCAAGCTTCTTGAACCCATTCACTTGATAAACGAAGACACATATCTTCAACACGAGTTATCTTAACCTCGGGTCAACGAATCTACCGGAAAAGACATAGGTAAGGCAACTTTACTTTGTGGCACATTAACAGGAGGGGGTCGTTAAATTGTGCCCAAACATAATCAATGCAATGTCTTCAGAAGGTTGCAAAAACGTTTAGTATTGGTGGTCGGTTCACGTTTTATATATGGAAAGGGCTAAATCAGAGGTCGCAGTAAGTTTTTTATTTAGATCGGTGAACTGAGCAGTTGAAATGCGAGGTTCTAAATCAAACAAATAAACCTTTCAACGTTCAATATATGATATTAGGAAATATGATGCCCACACAAAATAAGGAAGCCAACGGATACTTGCGTAAGATCCATTTCGAAGGTTCTGTGTGTGAAAATCCCTCCATGTTTACATTTGCAGCTTTTTCTAACTGGTTCGTCGGGTCGTACATTTTTTAGTCTTTTTGGTGCCAGTTGAAATAGCAATATATTAGTCTATTATAGTTTCCTCATTTTTCTTTTGCCTTCATTGAGTTTCTATGTTTCTTCCTGAACTGTATTTATGTTGCTTCAGTTGATGTTTAATCTTGGCGGCAGCCATATTGATTGTTCCCCCTTTGATTATGTTGCTTGAGTTGACATAGATCGTGCGTTTTGACTGTGAATCGAATCACTTTTCCAGAATTGGAAACACTCTGTGTTATAAAGCAACAAACTATTATCTTTTGAGCGGATTTTTCCTTAATCTATCCAGAAAGGATAGAATAACACCTATTTTTGGTGCGTTCGGTAATTTTCTTATATTTCTTGTCAATTTGTCTACTTTTTGTAATTGAGATCGATTGGGATCCACGCGTCTCTACGTAACTGGACAGTTATTCTTCAGCCAAACTTAGTTTGGATTATAAAACTTTGGCTACATTATTTTGATATTATCACGAGAATTCGATCAACCCTTAATGACTCAAATTAAGTTGTTACATCAGCTTCATCTAAGAATCAACTTCCGTGGGAGTGTTGGTTTGTTGATTTTATTACACAAAAACTTGTTAGTCCAATTTCTGCGACTATATCAATCCCAAATAGGCTATTTATATTTATATTTATGTTACCAATATCTACATGACTCCAAACTGCACATCATCTGCGTTATCTGTCTTCGCTGATAAATTTATTGAATTCGCCGTTACTGTCTTCAGTGATTCACTTTCAATTGTATGTGGTGATTTCAATTCATGTGACTGTAGCTTCCTTACATCACTAGGTCACCTAAATGTAGTAGATTTTCCTACTCGTTTGAATGCTCATCTAGACTTGGTTTTCATTAATGATGTGGGTACCTATGTGACTCGCAAACGTGCTCCATTGTCCAGCTCGGATCACTGTATAATTCGTGTTCTACCTAAAGTATATGGTAAACATGGAAAGAGTACACACATACACCATACCAAAAAAGTAATATACATGAATTACTCAGAAGGAAATTTACAAAATCTAAAATACATGTTTCGTACGACCAACTGGGAATTATTTACAGATGACTCAATAGAAAACACAACTGATGTTATCACCTGTTATCTTAAGTTCTGTTTTGATATTTGCTGTCCTACCGAAACCTTCTTTTTAAGTTTTGATCGACTTACATCTCCACAACTAAAACGACTACGGAGGGTAAAAGAAAGGATGTACAAGGAGAAAAATACTACTGAAGTTCGTAAGTTAAATGGTCAATAAAGCAAGAGATTAGACGTCTCAACTTTGTGTTTACTCAAAAACTCCTATCTTGTAAAAGCTCTCCAAGTATGTGGAAACTCTTTAAAGAAATTACAGGGGACAGGCAGACTAGAAGCGATAACCAGATGAATGTTTGTGACTTAAATAAGTCCTTTATACGTCAGTCATCTGACACTATGCTCCTTATATCCAAGGGTTTGAAGAATAATTGTGTCCCCAGTTTCACTGAAAATGATGTCCGGAAATGTCTCCAGTCACTTAATTCATCCCAATGTTTAGGACCTGATGGTATTCCAAACCTCCTTTTTAAAAAAATGTGCTGATGTTTTATGTTATCCATTAACGAATATCTTTAACAGATCCTTCTCAACTAATGTCTTACCGAAAATGTGGAGAAAGATAAAGGTAATCCCTATACCAAAGAAAGCTTCTGGTGATAAACATGTGAAACTTAGACCCATTGCAATAACTTCACCTTTCCTCAAAATAATGGAGAAATTACTGATACAACCACTTCAACCTGCAATAAAAGAGCACTGTGATCCATATCAGTTTGCTTACAAATGCAAAAGAAGCACATTAGATGCCGTTGCTGTTCTGCATCAAAATATAGTGTTCGGGTTGGAAAAGGGTAGAAAGTATGTTAGATGCGCTTTCCTGGACTTTACCTCTGCTTTTGATTCTATTCCAAGACACCTCTTACTTAACAAGCTGATCAGCGTCGACACTGACAGCTGGATAACCAATTGGCTACGTTCCTACCTTTCTGGAAGAGAACAGTACACTGTATTTGAAGGAAAGTGTTCAACATCTCTACTGTCTACTGTAGGTGTGCCACAAGGAGCTGTTCTTTCACCCCTGCTCTTCTCTTTTTTTCTTCTCGATCTACCATCTTCCACGGAAAACACTTTTGTAAAATATGCGGACGACCTCACTGTATGTATGCCGATTTCTACCTCCCTACATCCCGTAGAAATGAAAAGAGTTTTAT
>NC_031498.1:13245143-13279599 GCF_000237925.1 Schistosoma mansoni
CCTTAATAAACACAGTGTCGAAGGCCAAATATCTTGGTGTCATTTTTTCCTCTGATCTTTCTTGGTCTTCTCATGTTTTACTCTTATCGAAAAAAGTTTACCGTTTGACATACTACATAAAGAGGCTGCATGCTTTTGGGATTACTCGCCATTTACTCTTACAATTTGTAAATTCCTGCATATTACCTATTATTCTGTATTGTTCTCCATTATTCTTTCCTGGGCTTTTGAGAAAAGACTTTGCTGTTTTGCGTAGAGTGCTGAAGGCGGTTTGCAAGGTATGTGGTGAATCTTTTGAAGTCATTATTAATATGCTTGTGGATAGACATCTTAAGTCTTGCAAACTCTTGGCAGGTGTTATCTTATCAGATACTAACCATCCGCTTCATTCATATCTTTCTCCTTGTATATCTTCTGGTAGAATGAGACGTAAATACATTAAAATCCATACACGCAAGCAAGTCTATAAAAGTTCTGTAATACCTTACTTAGCAAATTTACTTTGTGACGAGCAGGCTGTTAGAGTTGACCTAGTAAATAACCTGTCTTCTTAAGCATGTTTCAAATTTGATAATTTGTATAAACTCAGATTTTCTTAAACCTTTTTCATTCCTTTTCTGTTTTTTGTTCGTTTGTTTTTTTTGGTAAAAAACTTGTTGAAATAACTCGTGCTGAGAATTCTATATTGTACCAGATTATATTATTGAATAAAGCCATTAATAATAATAATAATAATAAAAATAATAATATTCTAGCCAATGGACAGACCAGTGTATCCATTCTTCCCAAGTCACGTTCTTACTTTATCACTTCTTCACTTATTAACTCTGACTGTTTGAGTTTATGTTTGTTAACTGATTGCCCTATTCATTATGTCTGTAAATTACCTTACTTGACCATGAATATCAAGTCACGCTTGACCAAAGTGAGTTGGTCCACTCGCTTTCCTCACTGCGCGTCACTTCTTTTCGCTTTGCTCTCTCCTCTCCGTTTCCCTGATTGTTCGTCCAGATCAATTACTGTATGAAATATACATATACGAAATCCATTCTCGTATTTGGCTTATTTGACTCCGTTATTCACGAAGTCCATTTAAGTCCATAATTATATGCGGGGGTTGGCGGTATGCATATTCCAATAGCAATCATTCATTCAATCAAACTGGAGTCAGATGCAGGACCATTAAACTTTAGCAACTGATCAAGGTAAAAAATATTACGGTCAGGCTCACTATGGGCAGATATGGTTTGTTGGTCCAGTATGTGACCCAGCACCCGGAAGGACGATGGTTCGAGTGTTTTCAGATGCAGTACTTTTGTGCTCAAAACTCGCACTTATATGCAATGGCATCTGGATGCAAGCTACTCAGACATGAGGAAAAAGAAAAGGCAGAAAAATACGTTTGACCAGGAAAAGTAATGGATTCTCAAACCTAGGTGACTTCTGTTGTTAGTATACACCATTGGTCATTTTTCTTCTTAACCAAATATAAGTTAACATGGTCATAAAGACTGCCTTTAAGTTTTGTAAATTCATAGAAAAGCCAAAGCGGTTATAATTTTTAAGAGCAAAGAGTAGTGGTAATAATAACCACAATAATAATGAATAAATCTAACTAATTAAAGTGGTAGCTTTTAACTTGACATATTAATAATTTATTCTCAAATAACAGTTTGTTAAGTGAGGCATGCCTGCTTACAAACATGATCAAATTGTTACAGAAGTTACAATTTTCACTGTAGTAAATTACTCAGCTGGGTTGATATTTTATAAGATATGAATGTAGATGGTTTTAGTAAGAAACGTGCCGTCAAAATTACAGTTGGTGCGCTTTACGAAGGTGGCGTTGCGACGTGCATCTGATGGTCGAGAATAGGTCCATATGAAGTTGGGGGCTTCCAGAAACTTTAACCTTATGTCCCCCTGGAATATCTGAGGCTTTAATAATGGTGCAGGACGAAGTCACCCGTTCCATATCTGTTTTCGGTGGCGTATCTCAAGGGGGCTGAGAAAGGGTGAAAGAAAAAGGAAGAACGAGAAGCAGAGCACGCAATATTCATGGAGGAATAGTCAAATTATAACCATTTAGTATATTTGTCTGTTATTAAGGTACTTATTAAGCAAGAACATTCTAATGTATTAAAGAAAATAAATGTAAACAAGGTATGAGTGGATAAGGAACTGTATAAATGAAGGTGGTTCAGAAAGAAGCTGAAAGTGTTAGATCATGTTTAGTTATAAAATATGGTGCTGAAAACCACATTCTGATACACAAATGGCTGTCACCCTTCTTTTTCGAAGCTATTTGAACCTTTTTTATAGGGTATGGAGCAGGCTTCGTTTTTAGAGAACTGTCTAGTTTACTTGTAATAGGATTTCTCGGCAGGAAGTGGAACCAATCCAGCGTCCTAAAAACGATTTAAAGAGGTATTTTGCACAAATAAATTCGCATCAATACCGTTGGTTCGTGACATCCCACGTGACATAAGCAGCCGTACTTAAACATGTTCTACCCTACAGACACGAGTGGATTGAAGTTGTCTCCCCACCATCATGTCAGTTACGCCACCCTCCCTTCTTTTGTGATGTTAGGCTCTCTTACGTTTGTGGTCACTATAAATATTGCCTTAATCAATGCCCATAGTTGGAATACGTCTCTACTAGTTCCATATTACAAGAAAATCAGATGGCTAAGGGATTTGTATTATGGGTTAGACATTCATTTGTTATATCATACTGTTATGAAGATAAATAATGGCATATATATACGACCGGTGAAGTTGAATATATATCAGTCACATCGTGAATAAACGTTCTTTAAATTTCAGAAGCTTCGTAAACACGCACAAAGGAAATACTGACCTGCGGGCTACTCAGGGGCAAAAACAATTGTAACCATTATACTTTTAAAAAAATGGGTTGGTACACCAAGCCACGCTGAAGTGCGCAGCATTAGACGGTGTTTAATAGTTTAACGTAAGAATAATATAAGTATTTTGTGCTCATGTGCCCCCAAATGCCCTGGTACGGCCGAGAGTGAGGAGAGTCCGCTCTCCCTCTCCAAATGCTCTCACATGGCCACGTGTACATAGCCTCTGCCACGCAAGTCCTACTCACTACCGCCTCGTGGCGGGGGTGTTGTTCACAGAAGTGAGAGGACGAAAAGTGAATGTCCGGCGGTTTAACTGGGTTGGTGGACACGGAAAGTTCACCTAGGGGAGTAGGAAAACCCTGATTCCAAACCAATGGTGCATATGGACTCCAGTATCCTGTTGGAACAAATGGCGTATGAACCCATTGTTGGTCACCGGCTACCATGGGACTACATCTCCTCATGATGCTCCACTGCCTTGTGGACTAGACCTTTAGGTCAAAGGCTCGGGGTGTGGCCCCCTAAGAAAACCACCTGCTTCAGTCTGGGCACCTGGGCAGTATCACGGCCCTCACACAAATCGAATGAGATTTGTGAGGCGCATATTTATCTGGTGCTTCCTTGTACCAATATTCATGTGTTTAAATAAAAATAAAAAATAAAAATTTGTGCTCATATTATTAATAATCAAATAGAAACGGCATATATATGGCAGGATTCAGTCATGCCACTAAAATATATAAACTGTTGTGTAAAAAACAGGGTAAGTCACGTGACGATAGTGGCGACTTCACATCGGACAATAATTGGTTCAACTTAAGTGCAGCTCTGAGAGACACTTGTTCATACCAGTGCTTATAGATTGATAGTTAAGAATTGCTGAACATGAAGTCAAATGCATGTTCTCAAGGTAAGTCCCGGCCATTTAATTATCAGGGAGGGAGTAAGTTGTAAACAAGAGGGTAATTATCCCTACTCCTGTCTATAATATTGTTATTAAATTTTATTAATGTTGAGGTAAATTCAATAATGATGCTTTCACTTTCCAGGAGAGTTGTCCATCATATTAAGTGACTATCGGGTCATAGCAACGCTTTATAATGTTGTCCAGAAGATATCACATATGGCTGTCATTATTTTGGTTCCATTTTTGTCTTTTGGTACGTTTGAAGTTTGCGTTACGATCACACGGTATTTATTACAAAGTGCTTATATATCGTTAAACCCTAGTTTATTAATCAATAATAACATTCAGTTAACCCTTGAAGAAAAATGGTTCGACTGACACAAAAACGAGCTCGAAAAAGTCCTATTTCTTCAGATATTAACAACTCTGGTCTTACCGATACCCCATGCTCTGCAACTCCTGTTGCACCAGATAATAGTGGGAGTGGGCTTATTCCACACATGTTGCTGGATGACTCTATGTCTAACTTAATAATGAGTTCTAACTCACAAACAGATGGTATCGATCTTATTAAGAGCGAATTAGCCTCTGTCTTTAAGCAATTAAGTGATATGCGTTCTAAAGTGGAGTCACTTGCGGGCTCTTTATTAAAGCATGATGATCTTAAACTAGAACTAAAGGCACTGTCACCCCTTCGACTGCTGTTGTCCAAGGATATAGTCACTTCTGAACTCGAAGACAGGATCAAAGTAGAATCCGTTATTGACTTGATAGCTAGTGAAGTCACCAAGCGAATAATCTCTCTAAATAATGTGGTTATATGTAATATACCGGACAAAGTTGCCATCAAAACTGTAAGAAACTCGATACTAAAGGCAGCTAATCTCCAGGGCAATCCATGCCAATGTATCCGACTTAACAAAAAGCATCAAAAATACTCGTGCCCCATCCTGTTTAGATTTGATTCCCATTTATTAGCGGAACGTTTGAAAGAATCTGAACAGCTAGTCTGTGCGCATACGAAGTTTAAAAACGCTCGTATAGTCTCAGACAAAACCACAAATCAAAGACTAACACAAAAGCGTACTATGAACGAAAATAACATTGTTGAGGTCACAACAAATGTGATCGCGCCAGCAGCTGAACCCACTGTTGCAGCTAATCTATCTCATGTTAGTCAGTGCACTGATATACCAATGCAGTGTGCTAGTTTGCCTCTCATACCCATAGTGGCCCTAGTTAACCAGGACATATCTGATGTAAACTCTAATGTCATTCTTTTCAGTGTAATATCGGAAGCCAAGGATTGAACACCTGATTCTATTGTGAAGGCTCATAAAAACACTGCTAAACCTAAAAAGAATATACCAATTAAGAAGAAAGTAAATAAAACATCTTCTGGTTCTAGATCAAAAACCAAAAATATTTCAACGGCATTACCAAACAAAAGTATAACTTCTGAAACCATGCTTAACCCTACTCACCGTAAGGGAGGTTATAAGGACACATTTCGTTCAAACGTTACACGAGACGGCCACTACAACCATCATGTAAGCAGGCCTACTATTAGACAGACGGCAGTGAACCAACGTGCCCCATGGTTTCCCCCAAATGTTATAAATAATAAACCTGCAAGATGCAACTCTTATCATCACTCTTGCAATGGGGAAGATGGTATACTAGGTTATGCACCATCAACGCAACCCCAACATGCAGGCACCTGCCTTAATTGTCCACCAAAACAAGTACAACCTTACCAAAATAAGGATTTTTTTTCGGCCTCCAGAGATCCCTTGTTCCACTAGCACTACAATTCGCTCATGCTATAGCCCATGCGATCCGGAAAACACATTAAACCATAGTCCAGGCATAGCTAGAACTCATACCCTCGATAAAGATGCTCTCGGTTTTTTTTACACTACACACTCCCTTTTAAACTTATTACTTATTAACGCACGTTCACTTCTGAACAAAATTTCAGCCTTGAGAACCTTAGCCTTTCTAGCCAAGCCTTCTTTTATACTTATCACTGAAACGTGGTGTTATCCAGCAGTGGCCGATTCCGAATTAAATATCCAGAACTATCGACTCTATTGCTGTGACAGAGAAACTAAGCGAGGAGGCGGTTGTCTTATATTTGCTTTGGATACCTTAACAACAAACAAAGTTGAAGATAGTATCTTGAATAGTTTACCAGAATCGATCTGGATATCAATCAATACCCTAAACCATAGTCTACTCCTAGGTTGTATATATAGAGCTCCTGATAGTACTGATAATTTGAATGATCTTATTATCAATGCATTTATACACGCATCTACTCTAAACTTCAGTGCTAAGATTATCACTGGCGATTTCAATTATCCTGGGATTAACTGGAGTACCGGTAATTGTCAGTCTAGCAATGATGAATTTTTATCAATCCTTAATCTGTACTGCTGGTCACAGTGGGTTCGTACCCCAACAAGGGGTGATAATACACTTGATCTGATATTTAGTAGGGATATCATTCCCCTATCTGCACAAGTATACAACGAGTTTGGAAGCAGTGATCATAGGATAGTAGCTTGTGCTCTCCCCATCCATCCCTCCTACAACCGACCAATTCAAAGAACCTGCAATTATAGAGACTATAATCATGCAGACTGGGATCTCTTGCGCTCACTGATCAAACTGTCAGACTGGGATGAATTCTTCTCATGTAATAGTCTTACAGATGCCATCAACATATTCTATTTGATTGTTAACTCTTGTCTAGACTCCTGTGCACCAATTAAGACTTACAGGATTAGTAAACATTACGAATTATATATACCAGCTAAATATCGTAATAAACTAAGACGCCTAAAGAAACGTTATTTTAAATCTAACGACTTCACGGCAGTCACACAAATAACAATAATTTTTAACCAAATAAGAGAGAAACATAGGTTAAAAGCCATTAATGAAGAGCTATTAGCACTAAGTACTAGCTCAAAAGTGCAAAACCTAATCCACCTTTACAATAAACGTGCTAAATCAACTCAAAAGGTTGATATACCATGCATCCTGTATAATAATAGTTTTATATATGATCCAAAAACTATAGCAGACCTTTTCAGTGGTAATTTTGCAAATGGCAAAGAATCCATAAATGGCTCTGTTTCGAGAGTTATATGCATGACTGGTAACTCAATTAAATCTATCTCCTTCACATGTCTGAAAATTAGTAAGGTTATAAATAACCTCAAGGTTTCGAAAGGTCACGGAGCAGACGGGATTTCATCATTTCTCTACAGATATGGTGGTCCGGATATTCCACCTCTCCTCAAGCTGTTTACTCTCTCTATGGAATCAGGCTCTTATCCTGACCGTTGGAAAACCGCGTACATCATACCACGTTACAAATCCGGAGATAAGACTGAAATGAACAACTATCGGCCAATAAATATTACTCCAGTTATCTCTAGGATTATGGAAAAAATTATTAGTGACGAACTATCCAACTATTTATTGACTAAACAATTTATTGATGATTCGCTACATGGATTTCTCAAAAATCGATCCTGTATGACATGTCATTTTGACTTCTTTAATTTAGTCTATTCGCTTCGTAGCCAAGGATATCTAGTATTAGTGCTATACCTCGACATTTCTAAGGCCTTCGACATGGTCAACCACCAACTTCTCATAGGTAAACTCGCATCTTGTGGGGTCCAAAACCCGTTACTAGCCTGGTTTGATTCCTTCCTCAGCAATCGACATCAAATAGTTAAAATCAACTCTTCATTGTCGAATGCAGTCCCTGTTAAAAGTGGGGTAATTCAGGGTAGTGTCTTAGGTCCTTTGCTCTTTTTAGTTTTCATTAATGATATTTGTGAGTGTTTTAGTGAGGGTAAGTCCCTTTTGTTTGCAGACGATCTTAAGGTGGTGTACCCATTTTCTCCACATGAGCTGAGCAATATTCAAAATTGTATCAGCTCGGAGCTTAACAATGTAGCACAGTGGTGCTCGAAATGGCAACTGGAGCTTAATACAGCTAAATGTGGTTGGTTATGCTTCGGTGATACATCACTCAACCTCGATCTTACCATAAATGGTGAAATGTTATCTAGGTTACACTCAGTAGTCGATCTAGAACTTAGGTACTCCGATGACTTGTCGTTTACTGAACAGATAATGAAACAAACGTCCAAGTCTCAACGCCTTATAGGTTACATAACTCGAAACCTTCATAACAGTGAATCTCGTGTATTAATGTACAAAGTCTGTGTTCGACCACTCCTCGAATACTGCGCGTTTCTCCTTAGTAGCACGCGCATAAAGGATAAATTAAGACTGGAATCAGTACAGAGACGATTTACACTTCGTACTCTTGGAACTGATAGTGTCTTAACATATAATTCGAGGTGTAGTAAACTAGGGCTTGACCCTTTATGGAAGAGGAGACTCAAACTTAACCCTATCTTCTTTTTCAAAATACTTAACAAACTCTCCTTCACATCCAATCAGGCGATTCAATATGCTAAAGCCCCACATTACGACATTCGTAACTCCTTGTCTTTAGCCAAACAAACATATTCTAGATCTTCTCTCTATATGAATTACTTTGCCTGTAAGTTTTCTAGGCTCTGGAATAATCTGCCACAAACTATCCGTACGTTAAACTCTCTCCCATTGTTTGTTCGCTCAATTAATGCCTTTTGCTCCTCTGAAAATGCATTAAATGCTCTAGCGCCTGTAAGTGTATCTTACTCCACAAGTGAGATTATCGGAACTTTAAGTGTTTAATCTCTTACTTGCTATCATTGTTTTGTTGTTCCGTGCTCTTTGCTTTAATCTTACTTTCTCTAGTTGTAGATAATTATCAATAACTCGCTTTGGCACTAGAAATAACCTTACAGAACATCAGGCTATCCACTTAAGAAAAAATGACAAGTTCCCTGGTGTTGCATTGGCCTGCCATATATAAACTATTTATCAATTACTAAACCAGCAAACATAAAACTTTCTTATATTTCATGTTTGTTCTCTACATTAAATGTTGATTTTTATAACAATCTGATCATGCCTGTAAACTGGTGTGAATTCTGTAAATATTATTTTCAGAATATATATTATTATTATTATTATTAATAAGACGATGCGACTGTGCGTAAAAAACTTTTCTTCCTTATTATCCTTTAAATAAACATCAAAAACTTTAATCAATAGCAGTTTTGGTACGTTTGTGGTGAAGTTTCAGGGTTAATCCAAAACTTTAAATATCCTCTGCTAAATAGTTGAATATACCCAACTAGACATTTTGGTAACATCTGGAAAACTCTCTTTATTTCTTGCTAATTCTGCAGTTATATTTCTAGCTAAACGGTCTATTATCACACGTGCTTCGCTGTAAAATGGTCCCGAAGGCTAGTGCTGCTGCTGAATACCTACTCAGTTTTGACAACTTGTAGGGTCGGTGAAATGTCACTGAATATCGAACAGATCATCGATCCCTATCAAGGTCAAGGATAGTCAACGCTCATCAATCAATTATATGCCATGGACTGGCCCATGCGGCAGTGGTTGTTCTTTCACTTCTGTACTTCCGTGGTTGTACCTTAACTAATATATTCTTGTAATAACGTCCTTTGTGTTGTACAGTCTCCATAGCGTACATGATCCTTTGATGCGTCGATGGTTCAAACCACGTAAGGGCCGGTCGCGAGGTGTGACTTCAGCGTTAGTTGGTTCGTCACCATTCTCGTCTAACTCTAGTAGGCCTTCAATCATTTTGACATAGATCATCAAAGTTGATGACCTTACAAGCTGTTTCATTCACAACTGAACTAATAACGTAATTTCCGTATACCGTGAGAGGTTTGAGCTGGATATTATAAAAGCTTTTAAATGGCGATAGAGACGTTCTACTACTCAATAAGCTTGGGGATGACATGCTATGCGACTTATTCTAACAGAGTTTAGCAGTTTCACAAACTTATTGAATAGCTCGTACTTGAATTTAGCTTCACTACCAATCTTTAACGTAAGAGGAGTGCCAAAGCTGGTCATATAGCCCTGATGTTAGAGTTCCAGAACTCACTTGATAAATACCTTATTTTTGCAATTTTGTTTTGAAGTTTTGAATTTCTTTGTTTTCGCGCCAAAAGCGCTCTTTTCACCTTCATGTTGTATTTCCCACTTGGGAAAATCTTAAAAAGTTGGTTCGTTGTGTTTTTTGACGTGCTATTTTGTAACGCTTCCCAATGGCAGTATATATACTTTTAATTTGTGCCTGTTGGATTGCTTGTGCTTCTGGCTGCTTGTGGAATATATTTATTCCCTATACGGACTTCAACTTCTCTCTATAGTTAGCGGGGTCGGGACGCATCAGAATAGCTTATTGGTTTTTGGTCACAAGCCTTTGTTTTCGTTTGCAGACTAGGTGAACTCGTAATAACATCAAACATAACAGGATGAAAGCTTTGGTCATTGTTTCAACCATGGCATCGGTTGTTGGCAAGGATGAACGTGGACAAAACTTGCATTTGGTTGTCAGAATGCTCCCACAGATGAACTTGTATGTTGATTAACCTTTGATTGTTGCCGTACCGAACACTTTATAACCCACTTGCGCACATCGTTTTGTAAATTTGGTCAAATATCTCCTCCATTAATAAGTTTGGTTACAGTTTTCGTGACAAGATGAGACAAAGTATGGAAATTATTTGTTATTAATTTTCACATATTTTTCAAACGAGAAGTCGAAGCAAAGCTTTTTAAGTTTTGTAATTCTTGGTCCACTTTTTTATTGTCTCTTAAAGCTTCCAAATTTATGGTCACTCGTTAAGTTGTGCCCATTTCTAGCCGTTGTAATGCATTAGTCGCCTGATTGTCCCGACGTTCAATATGTCGTGTATCATTGGTGAATTGTGATGTGAGGTCGAGGTGTTGGATCTCTGTAGGAGAACATCGATCGACCTCTGCTTTTAATGGATTAGTTGGTGGTTTATGACCCGTGTTAAGTATGAAGTCCCTGCTTTCCAAAATGTCGTATCCATTTTGTCCACTAACTTACCATACATTTGTCCGTTCCGCTACAAACTACTGAGGATTATTGAGGTTTTGCATTCATTTGCCTTGGTGTTTTTTCTCTTTCGTTAACGCCATGTTCGCGGTGCACAACCGAGAAGTAACTTTTTACGTCTGGAACACAAACCTAGCGCACGCGTTTGTCAAGGTCATAGATTATAGCAAATATTATGCTTCACAACTATAAATTTATTAAACGTTTCGTTGAGTAAATATCAGGCTGGTAAACACCAATTAGTATTGCTGCAAATCCCTGGGAATTTATTATTGTCACCTTTCAACAACGACGCTGAGCTTGTACCTTATCTCTACACCTAATTGGAAACCTTGTATTATACCTGTAAAAATGGCTTGCAACCACTTTGTCGAAAATATATTGTCTCTGGCATAGTAACATCTTCCATGGGTTTGATATAACTCCAGCCATCTCTACGAGGCTTTTACTTTACGATAGATCATGGGGCATTCATTTTTCAGCAGTCTAAGGTCTCTAATATTCACTAAAAAGCTTTCGCTTGATCTCACTGCACTTATGAAAAGCAGTTAGCGCTCAATACCTCCGCATAAGTGGATTGTCGACTAATATTAAGGGAAGGACTGAATGGGGAGATTAAACTACCTACCTAAAGATTCACTAGCTGAATCAGCTTGCTCTTCAAATGATATGAATGCTAGCATTTTTCACAGTCATAGTGTTAAGATTCCGTTTATAACGGAATATATGTTATTTATAAGTCCAGAGTGCTTAAAGCAACTGGGATTGAAGAGTCTTCGAACGTCCGTTACAACCAATACAATGGAATCAAAAAAATCACAGCTTTCATGAGCAATCCTTTCGATGTATGTTTATTAGATAACGCTCATGTCGTTAAAGTGGATGATGCTCTTATCGTGGAGACATCGCCAATCGTAAAGGCGAATAAGACCATAATGGGCACTAAAGAATTGGTCACATCTGTCTTATAATGACAGGCGTGTCGTGGGAGGGCCCACTGGATACCTCACCAACAGTTTGGAGGTGCGAAACATTCGTATACTTTTAGAATTGATACTCTTCTGACTGAAGACATCTCCAAAACAGTTTACTCATACAGTACAAAAGATCAGTTAAGTCCAACCCGTCGTAAAACAGTGAGGAAGTTTGTATGGCCTTGGGTTTTCCGAGATGTGTCGAAGTGGAGAAAACGCCAGTTAACGACTTTGAAGAAATAAAGGTAGTAAAAGAGATTTTATGCTTTACTAAGGGGCATTTAATTGTGCCATGTTTGTGAAAAAAGTGTAGATACGAGACAAGTGACTAAGAATTGTCTATTAGCATATTCGAGAGTGCCGAGAAGAGATTAGTTTCGAACGGCTGGTCTCGCAAGGGATTCACTTAAAGTGTCAGGGATATTCTTACTGAAGGTTATGAATAAAGAATCTCAGGATCACGGCACTTAACAGGGTATCACCTATGTTAGTGCCTACTTCATCATCCTCTAACAAATCCGAAGAGGCCAGATAAGTCAAGGGTGGCGATCCATTGTGTAACTGGGTTTGCAGGGATTCCTATGAAATATGTAACCTACTAAAGTCCTTCTAAACATATTTTATTCTTAAACATCCAAAGTCTACAACTAAAAAAACCCTACGTTACACTTAAACAATTTTTTTTTAAAATCTTCACAACATATATATAACGTATAGAAACTTATACTTAATTGTCTTTTGCAATTGTTTGTGACTATGATAGCATCATTCTAAATTATTATTATTTTACTAATGTTTATACTAATACACGGTTTCACTATGTATACTGTTATATAAATCTACACGTATTTATCCGAGTGCAATAACGGTTTGATATTATTGTTAGTATTATTTTTTACCTGATTTTCCTTATTCATTTATTTTATTCGTTTATCTCAAAAGTCTATATCCACTAAGCTATTATTATCATGGTTGGACCCTTTCACTATGTGTTCGTTTCTTTTTTTCTCTCTTTTTCCTTCTAAATAAATATTATTCTTAATATTACGGAGTTTTGGATTAAGACAATAACTTGTGTTACGCTGAATTCAACTTCTCAGACTCGTTTTATCTTCACTATGCATATACACCTCATACATATTGATTATCTTTTGCACTTAATTGAGACTTTCATAGCATCACTTCAAACTATGACTGCACAAACACTTATTCTAACGTCATATCTTACTGCAATAATAAATCATTTACTGATTAGTTTATTGTGTTTTATTTTATTTTTATAACTCGTTTTGCTATACATACATAGTTGTTTATTCTTGTTCTGCGTTAAGATATTTACGTATTCCGCATCTCCTTTATTTCTATTTCCTTCCTTCCCTCTTCCAAAATCAATTCAAAATTCTTGTCAATTACGCAGAACCTGATTTATTATTACTATTCTATTATTAATATTTTATTTTCCTTTTCTTTCCTTTCTCAAACATGGCGAATGTAATGCTAACATTATTGAAAATTGTGTATTATTGCATTTTTCAAGAAACCTGAAATGGTTTCTTCACTAAACTTATGTACCCATAAGATGTTTGTGAATAATAATAATACAATAAAACAAACCTAATGAGTATAACACTTCGCTTTTAAGAGAAACCGGTGGCCTTCCCAATATATATATATATATATATATATATATATATATGCTTATACAGTCTAAGGTACCTGAACCGGACAGAATGGTTGGTAGTCTCTTCGATGGCAGCATAGCGATTTCTTGAGACGGCCTATAAAATTTCAGGTGACACCACGTTTCCTTGAAGTCACCTATTCAACTTTCTCCTCAAGCTTTCCTATAAGCGATACAACTCAGAGATGTACTCAGAGCATAGTAATCACGAATACACGAACGATTCATAAAGTATGACAATATTTACTAGAATTGATCTGACCAGGGTTTTTCACAATATTTCAGTTGACGATAAAGATATTTCTAAGATAACCATTGCTACGCCTGTCGAATCGTTCAAATTCGTGTGTACGTTACTCTTGGTGAGTAACACCGGACAAACATTCCGAAGGTTTGTTGACGATTTACTTTGAGGTGTGTTGTCGAATTCACCTTTCATTCGTATCATCAGTGACCCTGCATTTTCGGTTATATTTTATTCCGTCTGTGAGATAGTCATTGGTCTTTCTCGAAAAGGATATTAATTTGCAAGTATTGATGTGGATACCTGGATCGATTGTAGAGTAAACGCAACTTTTATGTGTAATTTCAATCTTCTGTTATATAGTTCGAGCCGTTTCGTTCGTCTAACTACAGGTATAACCCCGTTTTTAGGTACTTATCAAGCTTGGTGCGAAGTATTTCCGTTAAGGTTGGGCGAATCATGTCAACATAGTTCTACTGTCCGACGTCATTCACATCAATAGCTTCAAGTGTAGATTTATCGTGACTTTTTTCAAGAGCATATGTCATGAAAATGTCGAGTACTAGTTCTGATTTAGAATCACATGAAGAGTATGTAAGAGGCTTGTTAAAATGACTAGATGAAAACGCGGTGAATGTACGCCAAAGTAATTGAGTTGCTTAGGTCCAAAAATTGGAATTTCCAGGATGTGCAACATGCCCAATAAAGAATTACATTGGTTAAAAGCAGCTTAATTCCAACTGGAATCCTGAAGGGAAGCGGAAAAGATGGCTAAAAAACACACTACCTTGTGGATCGAAAACAGACATCAAAAGGATGAACAGCAACTGCAAACAAATGGAAAGGACTACTCACGACAGTTGTTGGTGGAGAATGCTGGTTGACCTATGCTCCTCTACGAGGGGTAACAGGTGTAAGTAACTAAGTAACCCAGCAGTATTTCGAACGGAGTTGTTTGACTTATTTGGGACGTTTACCAGTCTTAGCTCATCTTGATCATATATTTGTGTGGTTATGCTCAATAAATACTAATGTTGACTTTCGTCTTTATGGGAAGCAAAGAGATTTTAAGTTTAATTCCGAGGCTATCGAAGAGTTAAAGAATAAACAAGCCCGAGAATCTATGTCGACGTATTTGAACCTCAACTGCACACTCATTTCAGTGACAGACGCACCAAGCAAATCATTATGGAGCGCCCTTAGCAAGTGCCTTGGAAACAGGAGGTGACTGGTTGTCTTCCTACAAAGACTCAGAATACCAACCATCGAAGGAGAGTCATCATGCAACTTTACAGTCAGGCTCACATATTGTCTAAAACTCATATTGACCTCGTACGTTCATACGAGGACTATGGCAACTGCTGGCGTTGCTTCCAAAGGTTGTAACTTTTTCTCACGTGGTTATGTTTCGTCTTAATATAAGTTATTCCTTTTGATTTAAAAACATGTAATAGTAATAAATGCTTCAGTTCTGATGAGGTTTTATTAAATTGAGCAAAATCATTAACCTCATGCTGATGTTATCTTGTTCTATCCTAACCGGTTGATGGGTGACAGGTCCCACAGATGCAAGACCGCTGGTAGTAGGAAGTCGATTGTGTGGTTCTTTTGACTTGATAGATTCAGTGAGTTGCCTGTTTACTTCAAGTGAAAAGAATTAGGGAGGAAAAAGTGTCTAATACAACTACAAAGTAGGGAAATAAGGCAATTTAGTCTATATATGCAAAGAGCCTATAATGTCTGTGTGGGACGCGGATGTGTTTGTTTGTGCTAGATCAGTGCAAGTGAGGGCTTGGTCAATAATTATTACAAACGTATGTAATTTATTTGCCATGTGTATTTCAGAGGGAAGACTGTTCCATAATAATGCGTACTTGATGAGGAAGAAGTTCTCCTGAGTTTTTGACCTGTGTTTCTCAACTTTGACCGTGGATACTTTGTCTCGAAGGTTACATCCATGTGAGTCTTGGGAGAAAACTATATTACATGTGGAATAAGTAAGGTTTTTGAGGAGTTTGAAACAGAGAATCAAATTGCACCTGAGCCTTCTTTTCCAAAGGGGTTCTAGTCCTAATATATGACATCGGGAACTGTAGTCAATGAATGAGTCATTCTTAAGTATTTTGTGAATGAAATCTCGTTGTATTCCTTCCACCTTAAGTATATTGGATAGGTTTAGGTTGGAAAATAAGAACGAGCAGTATTCGACGATAGGTCTTACACAGACTATAAAGAATGATTTTAGTTTTGTTTTGAAAGAAATTACGAAGAATAAAGGTAAGCGATCTCCGCATTTTAGATGCTTTAGTTGGGATATGTTCTGAGAAGTTAAGACTGTCTGAGTAATGTACCCATAGGTCAGTTATTGATGTCAGTCTGGGCAGTGTGTTCTTGTTAAGTGCTAGTTCTATTTTGAGAGATATGTCTCTAATACATAGCCAACCTTATTTCTCTGTGTTGAGCTCTAACCTACAGCGTTTGTACCAGTTGTCTACCGTGTTGAGTTCATGTTGGATTATTTGCATAGTACTACGTACATCGTAAATGTCAGTTTTATAGATGACTTTTAAGTCATCAGCGTAGAGGTAGGTGCTAATTCACTTGCATATATTGTTGATGTAGATTATAAAGAGCAATAGACCCAAGACACTACCCTGCACAACACCACTGGCTATTGGTCGAGGTGTAGATGTTGTGGAGTTAATCTTGGTTATTTGGTATCTGTTTGTGAGGAAAGACTTAATCCATTGCAATAGGGGGTTTAGAACTCCAACTGACCGAAGTCTGTTGATTAGAAGATTATGAGGTACTTTATCAAAGGCTTTCTTAATATCGAAATATAGTATAACCACTAGTTTCTTTTGATCACGTATGCGAGTAACGTCGTTAAAGAAGTCTATCAGACATGTACTGCAGGACTTTGTTCTAATGAAGCCATTTTGTGACGAGTCTATTAGATCTTCCTTAAGTAGGTGATCAGATAGTCGATTTTGTGCCACTTTTTCCATTATGCGTGATATAACTGGAGTGATATTTATAGGTCTGTAGTTTTCGACCAGGTTTCTCGGTTCTGATTTGTGTTTGGGAAGAACATACGTTACATTCCAGGTGTCGGGATATGTACCCGCCTCTAAAGATAATGTGTATATTTTGAGTAATAGAGTCTGTATGCCCCATCCTGACATTTTATAGAAGATTGATGGGATGTCATCGGCACCAGAACTCGCATTCGGCTTAAGGGTTTCGATGGAGGTATGTATACTCCTAGTATCAAAGTGGCGCATATATATCTGCTGCCCCCTTGTACCAATATTTGTGTATAAATAAATAAACATCAGGGTTTATGGTGCTAAGATAATTTTCGCTGATGCACTTTATGTTAATATCTGGGATATGAGATGTATTCCCGTTTTGGGAAAACCATTTATTTGACAGTTCGCATATGACGGTTTGGTCATAATACGTCACGCCATCGTGCAGTAAAGAGTGAATGTTGTGATCTTCGTTTTTTCTTATGCGTTTTGCAAGGAGTCGACATAGGTTTTGAGCTTTAGATGCAGCAGTGAGCGCAGTTGCAGTGTTGGTTGATATGTTAAGCTCATATACCCTTATTCTAGCTTGTGGACAAGCCAATTTACCTGTCCATCTTGAGTCATGTTTTGACCTTGTTAATTATTCACTTATTAACCCTGACTATTTTTTATATGAGCGTATGTGTGTGTACACTTTTTATCTTATCCATCACATGTTTGTAACTTATTCTTATCTGACTATAAATATTGACTAACGCTTGATTGAAGCGAGTTGGCTTACCTGCCATCTCCAATGCGTGTCATTTATGCCTCGCTCTCTTCTGTTCGCTTCATCCCTCTGATTTCCTGTCCAGATCAATAAGTGTACAAAATATATGTATTACAAATCCATTCCCATATTTGACTTATTTAACTCCGTTATTCATCAACGCGGATTAAGTCATTTATTACATACGAGGATAGCCGGGATGTATATTTTGACAATCAACCATTCATACGATCTCATTGGAGTCAAATCTTGGCCCCTATACAGTACGTTCTTCTGCCTGTTTATGTTTGTTGTGATGACTTTGCGCTCCTTCAAGCACAGAGTATATCTGGTACAGGGCACTGAAGTCTTCTGATATATAGTACGTCCTTCTTAGTTTTTGCAGCTTAGACTTAGTCTTTTGGTTGATATAGTGAGTAATTGTTTTAAAAGCAATTCTAGAGAGGATGGTAGTGTCTAGTGCATATTTAGTGGTAGTATTGAATATTTCTAATGTTTTTAAGAGGTTATCACTGGTAAAAAGACTGCTGCAGTCAGAATGTTTTATTGGAAATCGAAAGTTTTCCCAGTCCGCATTTGCATAGTCTCTATATTGGAAACGCGTGCTTAATGTCTTTAATTTGTTGCACTTGGCAAGAATTGGGAGGGTGCAGAGGACTATTTTATGATCGCTGTTGTGAAACTTTTCGCCAACCACCATTGATATTGGTGTGACATTGTGACAGAATATCAAGTCAATAATGTGATTTCGTGTAGGCAGGTGTACATGTTTCTGTCAACCGTGTTTGTCTAAGGACGCAATCACGGTGTGTAACAAGAAGATTACTTAAAGCACAGACTAAAGCCTCTTGTCCCATTCCATTTCAGTTTAGTAGTATCACAGAAGCCAATCACCTCCTTAATAGTCAGTCTTTACTGAGGCGTATTCCAACATTTAAAAAGGTTAGAACCACCCATGACAGGACTGCTATCCAGCGTCGAATCTTCAATGAATCGCAAAACAATTAACCTAGCCTACGTAGTAGCGGCAGTTACAACGCTGGCCAATGCACAATTCCTAAAACACCATACCCTACCCCTCCCAAAAGCGGAGGCACATCGCATACTGCTACTAGTCCTGAGAACAAAACTGGACATTAAGCAGCTGCAACCACTCATCCTAAGCCCAAACACTCAGCTACCCCAAAATGTTCATACACTTATGTCTCAATAGTGCCCAAGCACTGCCCTTGCGGCTCCGATAAAAAGCCAAAAAACAATTCTCCCAGGAATTGCTCTAATAGCTACAACCGCTCAGACACTGTAATGCGAAACAATACTAAATTCTCTGTAGAAACCCACAAGCACTCCAACACCCTTGACACACAACATGCACCTTTTCGCAGCAGTAGAATGCCCTACAACAAACATAGTGGATTGGCAGTACCCACTCATCCTAACGTGAGGCTACACTTGACAAAAACCACACCTACACGTGATGCCAGTAAACCACATAGTTTGAACCTTTCAAGCTTCAGGAACACCCCTCTTGGCAACAATGTCGGACAATCCCCTTGATGATGCAACGGATGTTCTAGTTTTACAACTAGTTACCAGTAGCACCTTCTAAATTTGATCGTTCCCAGTCAGATAGAAATCAGAAGTCGGACGAGAAGAGGCAGGAAAGATATATTTGATTCGTTACCAATATATCGAGGACCTTTTCTATGAGCTGGCTAATGAAACGTAGGAGCTGTGTCCCACGTCGTGTTGAAACGTGATCTGGTGCGGATGCATGACCGAAAGCCTTCAGCTAAACAAGTCCACTTAAACAACTTGGTCAGCATCCAATGTCGAACACTTAATGAACTATTGATTTTGGGGAATTATTTACAGCTACAGATCACTCCCCCCCTAGTGAGGTAGTGATGCCCCTAAGACGTGACCAGCCAGAAGTTTAAACCCAACGAGTTTGTCGTTGGTAAACACTCTTCTGATAGCTTGCTTCGTTTAGCAGCGTCTGGTCGTCTTTCCTTAAACTATGGGACCAAAATGTACAACGTAGCAATAAAGAAATATAGTACAATGAAAATTTCGGTTCCTTGCGAAACTTCGTCGTTCTTTTCCAGCCGTCCTGGAAAAGAGGAAAAATAGAACGTGTGAGTGCATGTCGAAAATACACTCGTACTTGCGTAAGGACACAAGATGAGCGGGGGAAAAAATGAATAAACTAATACACTTACCAACAGCGTAAAAGCGATCAGGAAAAAAATGTTTTTGTTTTGTTTTTTTATATAAATATATATATATATATATACGCTCAAAAAAGGTAAAAATGTTTTTTTTTATATAAATAAAAATTTATCATATTAAAAATTTTTTATAATGAGCTATGGAAGGGTAATTCAAGATAAAGCTTATGTCCTACGTGCAATATTCGTTAAGATGTTCTGGAAATCTTACTCGTCTTCCAGAACGCGTTCATTTAGGTTTATCTATTGTCGTTGGCGAAGTATCAAGTTTTGTGTTGGTTGTAGTGTAGGGTACTACAAGTGTAGTAGCTGTGTCGTTTGCTTGTACCGAAGGAAAATCGACGTAGATAGGGTTTCCTTCTAGGTACGCAGCTTTGAGTCGATCGATACTGATGCTGTCGTTCGTACCGTTCTTATCGACTACATAGTACTTAGGTTCGCGTTGAAGAACTTTGAAGGCTCCTTCGTATGCTGATTCGAGGGGTCGTCGATGTGAGTCTCGACGAACGAAGACGTGTGTACTATGTCATAATTCGGGTTGAACGAAAACATCAGTTGATTGAGGTCGAGTGTGAGCAGGTTTAACTGAACGCATAGCGTTTGTAAGCCTACTCGTGTAAGAGTTTAGATCCATGTTCAATGAAGAAGCTGAAGGATCCACGAATTCTCCTGGGAGTCGGAGTGTCGTTCCGTAAACGAGTTGAGATGCCGTGTATCCAATGTCAGCTTTCACTGCATTGCGGATACCTAGCAAGACGAGTGGAAGAGCGTCTGTCCACTGTGAAACGTTTGAAGCTGATAATGAAGCTTTTAGTTGTCGATGAAAACGTTCTACCAACCCGTTTGCTTGTGGGTGGTAGGCGGTCGTTCGGAAACGCGTGATTCCTAATAGTGAGGTCAGACAACGGAAAAGTCCAGATTCGAATTGGCGTCCGCGGTCTGTAGTGATTGTGGAAGGGCAGCCGAAATTTGCTACCCATCGTTCGACGAAAGCACGGGCCACGGTTTCAGCAGTAATGTCCTTAATCGGTACTGCTTCTGGCCATCGAGTGAAACGGTCTACGCATGTTAGGAGATATGAGTATCCGTTCGAGTCGGGTAAGGGTCCTACTAAATCTATATGGACGTGGTCGAAACGAGCGTCAGGGGTTTTGAAAGAGCCTAAGGGACATTTGTTGTGTCTTACGACCTTAGATTTCTGACAATTTACACAGGAGCGTGCCCACTCCCTCACGTCTTTATTCATGCCAGGCCAACAAAAGCGTTCGGCTATAAGTTCGATTGTTGCACGAGCACTTGGATGAGAAAGATTGTGCAACGTATTGAAGACGTTGCGGCGATAATGTTTTGGTACAATTGGACGATCCCTACCTGTAGATGTGTCACAGAGTAAGGTTTCCTTACCTGTTCCCATCTGCCTAATACTTAGTTTAAGAGTTGTCGAGGATAACTCATGCTGAAGATCAATGTCTTCTTTTTGAAGCTGAGCGAGTTTAAGAAGGTCGATTCCTTGGAAACTGTTCAAGGAATTTATTCGAGACAAGGCGTCTGCGACTACATTGTTAGCTCCAGAAATATGTTGTATGTCTGAAGTAAACTGCGAAATGTAGTCGAGTTGTCGAGACTCTCGTGGTGAGTACTTGTCTGAAGATGAATTTAAAGAGAAGGTAAGAGGTTTGTGATCGGTAAAAAGTGTGAATTCTCTTCCTTCGATGGAATGTTGGAAATGCCGTACAGCACAATACATAGCTAGGAGTTCCCTACCGAACGTGCTGTACCTAGCTTCCGCGTCTAACAACCGTCTCGAGAAAAATCCTAGAGGTTGCCACGAGTTGTTAACCCATTGTTGTAAGACTGCTCCGATTGCTGAGTCGGATGCGTCTACTGCGATACTAATGGGCGCTTGAGTGTCCTGATGAGCAAGCAGGGTTGCTTTAGCGATGTGTTCCTTAACTGTGGAGAATGCTTTACGGGCTATGTCGTCTAAACTAATTGATTTCGCATTTCCACGAAGCTGATCGGTTAACGGTTTCATAAGGGACGCGCATTTAGGTATGAACCGTCTATAGAAACTTACGAGTCCGTTAAAAGTTCGTAACTGCTTGATCGTGGTCGGTTCTGGGTAATCCAGAATGGCCGCCACTTTGCTCCTAAGGGGTCGGATGCCTTGGGCATCAATAGTGTGTCCTAAGAAGTCTAAGGAGTTAGTTCCGATTTGGCATTTCTGAATGTTGACAGTAATGCCATGCCGTTGGAGTCGATCGAAAACAATGTCCAGATGCTTGAGATGTGATTCTCTGTCCGGACTTGCTATTAGACAGTCATCAACATACGCATGTATGAAGTTGAGACCTCGGAAGACGTCGTCTATAAACCTTTGGAAGGTTTGAGCCGCGTTTCTTAAACCAAAAGGCATTCGTAGAAATTCGTAAAGACCGAAAGGAGTGATGATGGCGGTTTTAGGAATGTCGTCAGGTGCCATCGGGATTTGGTTATAAGCTTTAACCAAGTCGATTTTTGAAAAGACAGTTGTACCTTTCAAGGTAGCTGTCAAATCGTGAATATGAGGCAGCGGGTAACGATCGGGAATGGTTTTAGCATTCAGACGCCGATAATCACCAGTTGGTCGCCAATCATTGCTGTCCTTTTTAGGGACCATGTGCAATGGGGATGCCCATGGACTATTCGATGGTCGAATTATCCCTAGGTCCATCATGTGGTCGAATTCGTTTTTAGCTAACTTAAGCTTCTCGGGAGCGAGTCTTCGAGCTTTCGAAAATGCAGGTGGTCCTGTAGTCGTGATGTGATGTGTAACATTGCTGGTTACACAAGGCAATTTCGATTGCGATTGGTATATTCCGGGGTATTTGTCGAGTACTGATTGGTACAAGGGGTCTATGGCGTGCTTAATCGTGACTGAGGATAACCTGCAACCAGAACAAGGAGTTACGCTAACAGATAACTTAGTGTTTCCGTCTATTAACTTTCGTGAGCGTGTGTCGATGAGTAGATTGTGGTGTTGTAACAGGTCTATACCAATTATTGGCATAGAGACATCTGCAACCACGAAAATCCAGTGTATGGGTTTGCGTAAACCCACGTTAAGGTAGACGTACCTTTTACCGTAAGTAGCGATTGGCTTTCCGTTTGCCGCCTGTAAACTTAAAACAGACTCGCGAAGTCTGTCGTCGGGATTTGCTGGAAGAACGCTAACTTCTGCGCCAGTGTCGACGAGGTAGCGAACTTTCGTTGTCACATCTGTGACGTATAACAGACGGCTGTGTTCGCCGGCTACGGTTGCCGTTAACGCGTGCCGGCTGGGGAGTTTCCCGAAATCTTATTCGTGTCAGTCGATTTTGAAGTCGGATAATAATAAAAAAAAAAAAATTCGCGAAATAAAGTATATCACAATATATAAAATTCAAATAAAGAATAACAATGAATAATAATATTCCAAAATGGAACAGACTCACAGTATATTGACTTGGTGTACCAGATCACGTCGGGCTCACCAATGATGATGCAACGGATGTTCTAGTTTTACAACTAGTTACCAGTAGCACCTTCTAAATTTGATCGTTCCCAGTCAGATAGAAATCAGAAGTCGGACGAGAAGAGGCAGGAAAGATATATTTGATTCGTTACCAATATATCGAGGACCTTTTCTATGAGCTGGCTAATGAAACGTAGGAGCTGTGTCCCACGTCGTGTTGAAACGTGATCTGGTGCGGATGCATGACCGAAAGCCTTCAGCTAAACAAGTCCACTTAAACAACTTGGTCAGCATCCAATGTCGAACACTTAATGAACTATTGATTTTGGGGAATTATTTACAGCTACACCCTAATGCTTCTCAGAAACATACAGCCCCCAACTACCCATAATAGGACTAGAACTGCCCATCACACACAAGGAAATCATAATGTTGGCCTACTTGAGCACCCACCTATTGATTCTATATACTACCAAAGTCAAGCCACCCTATACAACTCTTTGGTTCCCCCTAGTTCGACATATACACCACCTCATCCTTTCTATCTCTCTCCCCCTCGACTGTGCTGCCATGGGGTCTCCAAACGTTGAGGGTGACAATCCCACTATTTCGAGACCATCTTCTATATACTCCGACCTGATGGGGAGTGACAGATCTTTCTCACCATCGATAACTGTCTCTAGTCTTAAAAACTCATCTATGGAACCTGATCACTCTCCGAATACACTATCTATCTATTCAACTCATTCGATTCTACCCAACACTACTAAACATACTTCTTTCGCCAAACTAACTTCCAACTACCTTTCTCCCATTAACTATTATTGGTATTAAACTAAAAGAACATGAATATAGAGCCAGTGCTCCCACTTCTTATGGCGAAACAGACAATCCACTGAGTTTACATCACACCCTTCTACTAGACAAACACTCTACGTACCTGACACTTATGTTAATCAATGCTCGATCTATACGAAATAAGATGACTCACCTACGCACCCTATTACTTTTAAACAACCCTTCACTTGTTTTGATAACAGAAAGTTGGTTGTCCTCTGATATCACAGACTCATGCCTCTAAATAGACACCTATGAGCTCCTCCGCTGTGATCGAGCCACCAAGAAGGGTGGCCGTTGTCTTGTATATGCATCAAAAAATATGAGGGCGGAAATTTATGGCGACCATTTCCTCAGCAAACTATCAGATTCGATATGGCTTACTGCACACACCCATGAATGTAAAATACTAATCGGATGTATATATCGAGCTCCTAACAATCCCAGTTCAACTGACACTATTATAAGTGAGTCATTTGCTAAGACCGCCTCTCTTGACTTCACCTACAGAATTATTTGTGGTGATTTCAACCTTCCAACCATCAACTGGAAGACACATTTTGGCCCATTGTGCTATGAGGACATACTTAGGTCCTTAGACAAACACGGTTGACAGAAACATGTACACCTGCCTACACGAAATCACATTATTGACTTGATATTCTGTCACAATGTCACACCAATATCAATGGTGGTTGGCGAAAAGTTTCACAACAGCGATCATAAAATAGTCCTCTGCACCCTCCCAATTCTTGCCAAGTGCAACAAATTAAAGACATTAAGCACGCGTTTCCAATATAGAGACTATGCAAATGCGGACTGGGAAAACTTTCGATTTCCAATAAAACATTCTGACTGCAGCAGTCTTTTTACCAGTGATAACCTCTTAAAAACATTAGAAATATTCAATACTACCACTAAATATGCACTAGACACTACCATCCTCTCTAGAATTGCTTTTAAAACAATTACTCACTATATCAACCAAAAGACTAAGTCTAAGCTGCAAAAACTAAGAAGGACGTACTATATATCAGAAGACTTCAGTGCCCTGTACCAGATATACTCTGTGCTTGAAGGAGCGCAAAGTCATCACAACAAACATAAACAGGCAGAAGAACGTACTGTATAGGGGCCAAGATTTGACTCCAATGAGATCGTATGAATGGTTGATTGTCAAAATATACATCCCGGCTATCCTCGTATGTAATAAATGACTTAATCCGCGTTGATGAATAACGGAGTTAAATAAGTCAAATATGAGAATGGATTTGTAATACATATATTTTGTACACTTATTGATCTGGACAGGAAATCAGAGGGATGAAGCGAACAGAAGAGAGCGAGGCATAAATGACACGCATTGGAGATGGCAGGTAAGCCAACTCGCTTCAATCAAGCGTTAGTCAATATTTATAGTCAGATAAGAATAAGTTACAAACATGTGATGGATAAGATAAAAAGTGTACACACACATACGCTCATATAAAAAATAGTCAGGGTTAATAAGTGAATAATTAACAAGGTCAAAACATGACTCAAGATGGACAGGTAAATTGGCTTGTCCACAAGCTAGAATAAGGGTATATGAGCTTAACATATCAACCAACACTGCAACTGCGCTCACTGCTGCATCTAAAGCTCAAAACCTATGTCGACTCCTTGCAAAACGCATAAGAAAAAACGAAGATCACAACATTCACTCTTTACTGCACGATGGCGTGACGTATTATGACCAAACCGTCATATGCGAACTGTCAAATAAATGGTTTTCCCAAAACGGGAATACATCTCATATCCCAGATATTAACATAAAGTGCATCAGCGAAAATTATCTTAGCACCATAAACCCTGATGTTTATTTATTTATACACAAATATTGGTACAAGGGGGCAGCAGATATATATGCGCCACTTTGATACTAGGAGTATACATACCTCCATCGAAACCCTTAAGCCGAATGCGAGTTCTGGTGCCGATGACATCCCATCAATCTTCTATAAAATGTCAGGATGGGGCATACAGACTCTATTACTCAAAATATACACATTATCTTTAGAGGCGGGTACATATCCCGACACCTGGAATGTAACGTATGTTCTTCCCAAACACAAATCAGAACCGAGAAACCTGGTCGAAAACTACAGACCTATAAATATCACTCCAGTTATATCACGCATAATGGAAAAAGTGGCACAAAATCGACTATCTGATCACCTACTTAAGGAAGATCTAATAGACTCGTCACAAAATGGCTTCATTAGAACAAAGTCCTGCAGTACATGTCTGATAGACTTCTTTAACGACGTTACTCGCATACGTGATCAAAAGAAACTAGTGGTTATACTATATTTCGATATTAAGAAAGCCTTTGATAAAGTACCTCATAATCTTCTAATCAACAGACTTCGGTCAGTTGGAGTTCTAAACCCCCTATTGCAATGGATTAAGTCTTTCCTCACAAACAGATACCAAATAACCAAGATTAACTCCACAACATCTACACCTCGACCAATAGCCAGTGGTGTTGTGCAGGGTAGTGTCTTGGGTCTATTGCTCTTTATAATCTACATCAACAATATATGCAAGTGAATTAGCACCTACCTCTACGCTGATGACTTAAAAGTCATCTATAAAACTGACATTTACGATGTACGTAGTACTATGCAAATAATCCAACATGAACTCAACACGGTAGACAACTGGTACAAACGCTGTAGGTTAGAGCTCAACACAGAGAAATAAGGTTGGCTATGTATTAGAGACATATCTCTCAAAATAGAACTAGCACTTAACAAGAACACACTGCCCAGACTGACATCAATAACTGACCTATGGGTACATTACTCAGACAGTCTTAACTTCTCAGAACATATCCCAACTAAAGCATCTAAAATGCGGAGATCGCTTACCTTTATTCTTCGTAATTTCTTTCAAAACAAAACTAAAATCATTCTTTATAGTCTGTGTAAGACCTATCGTCGAATACTGCTCGTTCTTATTTTCCAACCTAAACCTATCCAATATACTTAAGGTGGAAGGAATACAACGAGATTTCATTCACAAAATACTTAAGAATGACTCATTCATTGACTACAGTTCCCGATGTCATATATTAGGACTAGAACCCCTTTGGAAAAGAAGGCTCAGGTGCAATTTGATTCTCTGTTTCAAACTCCTCAAAAACCTTACTTATTCCACATGTAATATAGTTTTCTCCCAAGACTCACATGGATGTAACCTTCGAGACAAAGTATCCACGGTCAAAGTTGAGAAACACAGGTCAAAAACTCAGGAGAACTTCTTCCTCATCAAGTACGCATTATTATGGAACAGTCTTCCCTCTGAAATACACATGGCAAATAAATTACATACGTTTGTAATAATTATTGACCAAGCCCTCACTTGCACTGATCTAGCACAAACAAACACATCCGCGTCCCACACAGACATTATAGGCTCTTTGCATATATAGACTAAATTGCCTTATTTCCCTACTTTGTAGTTGTATTAGACACTTTTTCCTCCCTAATTCTTTTCACTTGAAGTAAACAGGCAACTCACTGAATCTATCAAGTCAAAAGAACCACACAATCAGTTTCAGTTTCAGTTTGGATAGGATAGGAGGCTTGATGGCCTGTGTTAGTCCTGGCAATGATGGTCTCTCAGCTGATCCAACTTTCTTTTGAAGGAGTCGACGGATGGAGCCTCAACCACGTGCTGAGGTAATGAATTCCACTTGTTGATTATTCGATGGGAAAGTCGGTAGTCAGCTGACAAGTAATTCGTTCTGGGCTTGTGAACTTTTTTGGAGTGTCCTCGTAGATTTTCTGTTTTGGAAGACAAGAAAAAATCGACTTCCTACTACCAGCGGTCTTGCATCTGTGGGACCTGTCACCCATCAACCGGTTAGGATAAAACAAAATAACATCAGCATGAGGTTAATGATTTTGCTCTGAGGGCAAAGCTGTGGAACTCTTAACCTCTTGAACAAACTCGACGTACGTGTTTTCCCAAGGTCATAATTCACATCAAGCGCTCCATAAGTATACTTTATACCAACTATAAACTTGAAAAGTTGCATTACATAAATACTTAGTACGACCAAAATCCTAACACAGTTTCGCCGAGATAGGATCTGGTGCACAACTTGGCCGCGATGCTCCTTTGGAAAATATTTCGAGGACTATTCAGTATATCTGAACGAACGAACCGATATTCACTTTTCCAGATTATATTTACATAACAACCCTGCTTGGGATAAATACTGTGAACCAGTAGATGTTGTAACTTGTAGATCATGCCTGTAAAAATTACTTGTATATGTCTTTGCCGAAATATATTATTAAGCAAAATACTAAATTAACTTTTGGTACCAAGCAAATTCACATCTGATTGTTAAGATGGGTGGTGTTGTAGGTCCGATATCAGAGCACAACATGCCACGCGCTGTCCCTCAAACTGGCCAATTGAACGAGAAGACAAGAATGTAAAAGGCGGGTGGTAGGACGGCAACCTGAAATGTGTAATTGTGTTTTTTAAGTAGAAGTTAGAGAAGACCTATGACGTAAACTGAGGTTGATTGTCTGTTTTTAGTGTTTTCTGAAGGCGAAGTTGCTCGAAAAACCTGTTTAGCAACAATTTTTCGATGTTTATGAGGTATGAAGCAATAAAAAAATCTCTCACCATTTTGTAAATGAGTCGATGATAAAAAGAAAGAGTTGACCATTTAGCAATTCAGAGAAATCAGTATGAACACGGGACCATGGTTTTTCCGAACCTGGCCATGTGGATGTATATATTTTCGATGGTACGTTTGCGATTTGAACGCATTGTGGTCATTTATTTACTATGCTTTCAAAGTCACCATCCATCACTAGCTGATATACAAGCTACAAACAGGTGACTTTATACGCTGCACTCCAGAGTGACCTGAGTGCGGTTATTTCAATACTGGGGATTTGAGAGCGGTTGGAATTACTAGGATTTCGCCAAACAGTAAACACTATTTGATAAAAGGCGACGCTATACGTCATCATAAATGGTCTATTAAAGCATAATCCACTTTGTTTCACCAGCCGTCATGCACATATTTAACAACTTGCTGAAGTTCGTAATCCGATATCGTAGAATCCCGGAAAAATTTGCCGTTACTGGTAAGGTATCGATCACGTCCGACATTAGTCTTTTCACTAGTGCCTCATTTGATAATGCCACAACGGCGCGATCTTCGTCGATTGGTCGATTTGAGATTACTAACCTCGATAACTCAGTCTGTCAAAGATTGACTGTCGGCATGCATTTGAACGTAAAATGCCAACCAAGAAGGAATGTAACCACACTCTGCAAGCAATTTGCGGTGTATATTGAGATGCCTTTCTTTGGACCAAAAGTAAATAAAAGGAGCTTATGGTCTACCAAGACAGTGAATTGTCGTTCACTGACCATATTACGAAAATTTTTGACTTCAAAGTTAGTTGCCAATGCTTCTTTTTCTACTTGCCTGTGATTTTTTCGGGATAATATAATATCCTGGATGCATGTGTTGTAGCCTTCTGAGAACCGTCCGTGAAAATGTGTGAAATAACGGCTAAGGGTTCAGAGTTCAGTGCCTCAAGGGCAGTAAATACTTCGAGGTTAGTGTTAAGAAGTGCTAGTAGTCTAGCTGATGAGAGAACTTTCCTAATGTTCATTTAAAGTTGGGGAGATCGGTGCCATTTCGTCTCTTCACTCAGTTCATTTAGAGGCATGTTATGTTAACGACTAGATGGAAGGAATTGGACTTAATAATTTATTAACTCAAGGAATAATTGTAGGGAGTTTAAGTCAGATGGAGGTGACATCCGCTTTATGGCTTTACTATTCTCTGGATCATGGCTTCTTCCGCAGCTATCAACAATACATCCAGATTACTTGATTGAAGTCATAAGGAAGTTATATTTCTCTTTTTTGGTTTGAAACTATGGTCTTTAATACGTACGAAAGTCACTTTTAACCGTTCAAACTATTTTTCCGTAAAAAAAAAGATAATTTCACCCGTGCAAGCCAAAGCATGAGGAACTTCTGTAAGCATTGCATCCATAAATATATAAGAACTCTCGTCTAAATTAGAGCGAATAGTTTCACAGCATTTGGGCGCCGAGTTGATGTAAGACATTAAATAGGAATAATATATATTTGTAAAATCTCAGCGAATGAATTTGTAGTAAATCCAACGTTTCGCCTGGCAATCTGGTCCAAGCTTTTTCAAGGAATTATAATCAAACATCAAAGTTATCGAATATAAATAGGTACATGGTTCTTCGGTTAATTGTACACTGAATAGGTCATCCAATCAACGTTAATAATGTCTAGACTGGGTATCTGTATTAGTGTGTAAGAGATTTGTGATGTGAAATGATGTGTTAATATAACATATTGTATAGAAAACGTAAGTGGTGAGAGGAGAAATTACATTCACACTATATATTGTCTGTTATCGGTGAATTTATAAGAAAAATACAATTTGTAATATATGATATGAATCTTATATGTTACAACATGTATAAAATGAAGATAATTAAACAAAATAAAAATAAAAGAGTGAAATTTGAAGAGTGTAAGTTGAAACTGAATGTATGTGTCATTTTTAATGTTCCAGTTAATTGTTTAACAAATTCCGATAAGACAAATGATTAGAATCATTGAATGTAATTGTTGTCATTTAGGTAATACGAGATAGATAAAAACGTTAAGGATTTCAGGTTCTTACTTATTGATGATTAGCTGCCATGGCACTGCTAATTGTATTCCATCTCTCCTATTAATAATATTTGGGTTAGCCTAAATGTATAGGGCTTCAGCTGTTTGCATTTCTTTGTAAGAATTGAAATCTTTTTGAAGGATTCTTGTGCCAACTAAATCAATTGTATGACCCGATTCTATCGAGTGTAATGCTATCGCTGACTTGTTCTCCAGTATCCTTAGATACTCTGAGGACTTAAGAATGTGTTTCAAGCATTGTTTGTGTTCCTTCACCTTCAAATTCAGTCGTCTTGATGTTTCACCTGCATATGTTGCATTACAGTCACTACATCTGATTTCATAGACACAATTTTGTTGTTTTTCTTCGTGGATTGAATCTTTAATTCTTACTAATTGTGACCTTAGAGTATTGTTTGTTTGAAAAAATACTCTTATATTTTGATTATTCAAGATTCTACTTATGTCTTCTGAAACACCTTTCCGATATGGGATCACCACTGTGTTAACCCATTCCTTTTTTCTGTATCCATAATTTTTGCATCCATAATTTGCTGGAATATAACCAGGGCTAACTCGATTCCAAATGGGAGACAAGTATGTTGACGAAAACCTCGGTGTGTACTAATAATGCCGATTTTCCATATGTTTCACCAACTTCTATCTGCAGATGTGCATCAGCGGGGTTAATCTTTGGAGAACATTAGTCTCCGTTCATTTGTGTGGGAAGATCATCAGAAGTGGAAAGTAGATACCGTTGCATTTATAGGGAGTCGTCCGATCCAGTCGAAAAACCAGCACATTCAGATTGAAGCATTCGATTTTTCAATACTACAATTAGTCCATCCCAGCCGGCTTAGAAACACTCAAAGCCCACAACTTACCTAGATCTTTGTCTACGAAATAATGAGCTGCACAAGATACTGGGTGTTCTGGTCGGAGAACAGGTTTTGCATTTGGGTCCAAATATAGGTTAGCTTTTACCTCCATATAGTAACGAAGATCATAATAGCAACACTAGTAGTCTATTCCTAAATAACGGTCTGTTACATGGGGCATGCCAGTTTACAGGCAAGGTTCTTTTTACGTAATGAAGACGAAAACCCATGCACAGCTGTCGTTCTTCATTCCAGCTTAAGGCAGACAGGACTACGTGTGGCTTTATTTTCATATTCAGTCCTACCAATTATCAAATTATTAACTTAAGCTTCAGGTAGGCACGGCAAACAAACTACCCCACGGAAATACATGAAGTTCATACCATCGCAATGTCTATGATGAAACCAGCTTTATAAGCCATGCATCTTGACGTAATTTTTCCATATGGTTTCTCTTGATCTCACATTTTTGAACACGAGAGAAACCTTTCCATTCGACTTACTTGTAAAATCCAAACTAAGTTTGACTGAAGAATAACTGCCCAGTTACGTAGAGACGCGTGGATCCCAATCGAAATCAGAAGAAGGTGATTGGGGAAACAACGGTTCTACATTTCATTATAAATACAAATGCACACTATTACCTAAACAAATATTACCACTCAGTTATTCAACCAATAATTGTTTCCACAATAATCGATCTCAATTACAAAAAGTAGACAAATTGACAAGAAATATAAGAAAATTACCGAACGCATCAAAAATAGGTGTTATTCTATCCTTTCTGGATAGATTAAGGAAGAATCCGTTCAAAAGATAATAGTTTGTTGCTTTATAACACGGAGTGTTTCCAATTCTGGAAAAGTGATTCGATTCACAGTCAAAACGCACGATCTATGTCAACTCAAGCAACATAATCAAAGGGGGAACAATCAATATGGCTGCCGCCAAGATTAAACATCAACTGAAGCAACATAAATACAGTTCAGGAAGAAACATAGAAACTCAATGAAGGCAAAAGAAAAATGAGGAAACTATAATAGACTAATATATTGCTATTTCAACTGGCACCAAAAAGACTAAAAAAATGTACGACCCGACGAACCAGTTAGAAAAAGCTGCAAATGTAAACATGGAGGGATTTTCACACACAGAACCTTCGAAATGGATCTTACATACTATATAAACGGGTTATTTGGTTTTGGCTGAACTTGGCTTTTAAGATTTATAAAGTTTTGTATACCACTTATTATTTTCTGTGTTCTTTATCGTTCTTTCGTGGGCTTTTGAGAAAAGATTTTGCTGTTTTATAGAGAGTGCTGAGGGCACTTACCAAGGTATATGGTGAATCCTGTGTTGCCATCATGAATATGGATAGATGTTTAAAGTCCTGCAAAATACTAGCAAGTATTATCTTATAAGACATCAATTTTCTACTCCATTGACATTATTATCCCTATATATCTTATGGTTGGGTGAAACAAGGGTGTTGAAATCCGTGTGTGCAAACGAAAGTGATATAGCTGTACAATGCCGTATATACGACACACTATGCAACGAACAGGTCTAAATAGATGGCCTGATGGAAAACTTATGACTTTGAAAGTTTTACTATTCGCGACTGTATATATCCTTATTACCTTGAAGTCATAACACCTAGTTCTACATTTATTTATTTCGCGTATTTCAGCGTGCAGTTATCTGTTATTGGTTTTTCTGATATAGGAAGAGTAAGAGAAACGTGTCAAGATATTTTGTACGGACCACTCCATATTGTACTAAACATATCATACTTAGTAAAGATATTATGATTGTGATTATGGTGACAAAAGTTCCGAGTAGAAGTCAAAATACGGGGCAGAAAAATAACAATTTTTCAATAAAAGACTGAAGCCATTTTCAGAGTAGTCCTCCTAGCTGATTGTAATACAAACCATGTTGTCAGAACACTCATTCACTTGGTGTCTAGTTTTATATCGGACCAACAAGCTACAGTGACACTAGAAAATTTTTTATACCACCACCACCACCAAAAACCACCATTGAAGCTGAACATAAACTTACGTAAAAGGGTCACTCTGTGTTCAATGTTAATGGAAAATTATGAAGGTCGACAGAGGTCAGCACATGAACATGAGCTGCATGACTCAGCTGTATAAGAGTAGTCATTCTGTAGATAAGATTCTTTTGTACAAAGCACATTATTTTATTGACAGCTTGAATCTTTTCTCTAATTGTTCTTACAAACAGTACCACTAAATGCCGCAATAGTGCAAGTCAGTGTGAGAAATTATTATTGTGACAAGATAATGTGTTATATAATGAATGTTAGGCAGTCATTCGGTGAGAAGTGTACCATTACAATGGTAAAGGAAGGTACACTGATACTGATATCGACTTAAACCCCATGGGGCTTCTATTCTGAGCAAAGTTTGTAACTTAATACAATATCATAGATATGTTATTCCATCGGTGCAATGTGATGATATCGTGAAACCATATCCTTGTCATGGTGTGTGGCCTTAGCTGCGCCAAAATAACCTGGGCAACTACTTCACCAACTGAATTCACGAAGATAAATACACATAACAACAAAGACCAAAATGAATTAGTCAGAAAATGTTTACTTCAGTTCAGATAGTTGGCCAATTCCAATAGCATAAAAAGCCAATATGACAAACGTATATGTGTGGAGATAGAACCATAAAACCTATTTTGTAAATAATTTTTCATGGTTTACACATGTATT
>NC_031498.1:13279799-13309888 GCF_000237925.1 Schistosoma mansoni
CAAAATAGGTTTTATGGTTCTATCTCCACATATGTAAGCTAAGTCAAAGTATAAGGTAATGTGCAATAAAGAAATAAATAGAAAAAACTAGAACTTTGGGACAATACTTACGGAATTACAGTTTAGAACATTATAAAGGTAAAATAACTTTTTTCTAAGCGACTTCTGTGGTTAACTCAGTGAAATAGGAAAAAATGAGGTAGTATTGAATTGATTCTAAATTTAAAATTTTAAAGTGGAAATAATACAGTATCTCAGTGTAGTATGCTACTTTTAAAAACTTCATGTCGATAGATTATTAGGGTGGCGCACTAATGATGCATTATAGCATTAGCAGTTGCCAAATGTTATTAAGCATCATAGAATTGGTAGATCATCTGCCGAAGTGATGAAACGCCCCGATTACTTGCGTATATACATTATGAATCAGATTTTAAGCCAGTCGTTTGATATAAGAAAATCCAAGAGAAACGGAATCTAAAACGAAATACTATTAAGTTGTCTATTGAGTTGGTATTCCTCAGTAACCTTATTCAGAATGGGTTCATACATGATTTGAATCAAATACGTTATATTGCCCAAATGAATAATCTAAAACATAGTTAATAACACAGAAAGTATAACTGTCTAGACTTACTTCAAGTCTCTAACATTTGTATCTTCCGTTTGAATGTGGAGCCCACGTAGTGGAAATTAGACACGGGTTGTCCGAAAAGATAGAAATCAGTGGACTGCGTAAGGTAAACTTTTGGCAAAAAAACGATTGAAGAAATGCTTTTACACTGGTAAGATTGTTAGGCTCATCCTTTCATTACATCACTAAGCCCTGTGGTTAGTAGGAAATTTTAATCGTCTGGTGACTCTGTTCATTAAAAGATTGTAGGGAACAATTGAAGTTGACCCTACTCAGAAGAACAAACGACCATTCTTCCGACAAGGAATACAATGCCTTCATATATTAAGGAAATAGGAATCTCTGAAACTGAGTATTTTTGTTTATACTTTTATCTTATGTTATCAAATGTCTCATCCGCCTACCTTCAGTTCCCAACAAACAACACTGAAACTTTGGGTAACAAGTTTTACAAACAATACTGGAAGACATAAAAAGTGGATAAGACTTAAAAGCTAGAGAAGTAAACAAAATTTATCTACACATCACTATCTTTTAAACATCCGTACAGGCTTCTTTTATTATAACATATTCAGAGAGAAGAGAATCTTTTATACGACGCAGTTGACTATGGACGACTTTAACAAACAGGTTTACCCTTGAAACCGCTGTAGGGCTTATGGTGGAGCTACATTTCGCAAGGAATGCATGAGAGATCACGAATGGTTGCAGCACTGCCCAATTGGAAGTTTGACTGCACTAGCACATTAGCAATTGGTCCGAAAGGTGGCAGGAAGTTATTTTGATGAAATAAGTTCTTAGGGTCAAAAAATTCCTTCGATAACGTTACGATACTACTTATGCATATACCCTCTCTGTACCTTTTTTGGAAATTCCCTGTCATTATATTTATTTGTGTGTACCACTATTCAAGTAAGCCTCAAAATTGGGAATGCTTTTGTGTGTTTCCGTGTAGTCGTAGGCTGCTAGGAGTTGTAGTCCAGTATCGACTGTTTTACTTGTAAATCGTTTGCCTGAGTAAAGATTCCCAAATAATGTCAAACTCAAGCTTTTGAAATGGTTTGACTCTACTTGTCCAAGACTTACCTTCAGGTTTGATGAAACTATAGATACTGTTGTCGATAAGACGAGTATGTTTGGTTTTCAAAAAATAGAAAACTAAAGTACTGAGGATACGACTAGTATTCTAACTTTACAATTAGCTACCAGTAGCACCTTCTATATTCGATCGTTCCCGGCCAAAGGAAATCAGAAGTCAGACGAGAAGCGGTAGGAAAGATGTATTTGATACGTTACCAATATATCGAGAGGCGTTCGTTCTTAACCGACTATTGAAACGTAGGAGCTGTGTCTCACGCCGAGTTACAACATGATCTGGTACGGATGCATGACCGAAAGCCTTCAGTTAAACAAGTCCACTCAAACAACGTGGTCAGCATCCAATGTCGAACATTTAGAAAGCTATTGATTTTGGGGAATTATTTACAGCTACAGTACCATGACCACTGCATAATAATATTTCATGTATAGTGGAATTGTAAAAAATTAAAATGCAGCAATACACAGGTTCCTATTTCTCAGAATATCTGAAAAGATACAGATTTGTGATTTCGGAGGATTCAGTTTCAAAAGAGTCGTTCTTTTTAATGTTTCGTGGTCAGTCAAGTTAACTCGAGGAATGAAGCGCAATATACACCAAAATATGGTTATGAAAAAGCTTAAAAGGCTACGATTCTAACATTTGATTGTTCTACTAGATTTCAGTAACAGGAATTCGAAATATGGTCCTATTCAGATGCCTAATGTTGCTAGATAGTCTTCACGAATATAACACAGACCCAACAACTAAATGGTTCAAATGGTTCAAATGGTTGAGGACGGAATAGAAGAAGCTTTCGCTTAACGGGCTTCCGTGTCTGGTAGCAGTGGATCACCAATACCTCCAGGTAAGAACCTAGGTATATGAACGATAATAGAGGAAAAAAAAGAATTTGGTAAATCATAATAATATGTTATCCTTAGTCCTGAAGAATAAGTCAAGTTTCCTCTTAAAGGACTCCTGGGAGGTCGCTCGGACTAGCTCAGTCGGCAGCAAATTCCAGCACTTGACAACTCTAACGGAGTAGAAGTTGTGTCTGCAGTCTGTTCTGCTATGTAGGGTCTCCAATTTCTGGGTGTTACCTCTTAGGTTAGTGTTATGACTAAGCTTAAGAAGTTGTTTAAGGGGATGACCAGAAGTATTAAGGATACTATAAGTCATAAGAAGATCACCTCTAAGACGCCTGTACTCTAACGGGTAAAGGTTAAGTGATTGGAGGCGCTCTTCATAAGGTTTGAATTTGAGTCCCCGAACTGATTTCGTGGCTCGACGTTGTATACGTTCCAGAGTGTCCTTATCCTTGTGGAGGGAGGAAATACTATGTTTCCGTACTCTAAATGGGGACGAATAAAACTGTTGAAGATTATATGGAAGGTTCTACCGTCAAACTGGCCAAAAATGCGCTTCAATGTTACCAGTGCAAGGTTTGCTTGAGAGGCGTTTTTGTCACAGTTTGCATACGATTTCAGGTCGTAGGGTACCAACACTCCTAAATCTTTTTCAACTTGGGAAACTTCTAGAGGGGAGTTACCTAAGTTATAACTATAGTCTGCAACATGTCTCAGATGGACTACCTTGCACTTTGAAGTGTTGAAGGTAAGTTCGTTGTCGTCTGCCCAACTTTGAAGTCGAGTCAGACCCTCCTGACGAATTAGTATATCATTATGATTACGTGTCTCTCTCCAAAGTTTCACATCATCAGCAAAAAGCAATAAGTCAGATGAAACTTGTTGAGGAAGATCGTTAATATAAATCAAGAAGAGAAGAGGTCCTAGTATTGAACCCTGGGGGACCCCACTAGGACATTCCATAGCCTGAGAGAGAGTGAAGTTAACCCTGACCTTAAAGTGTCGGTTTTCTAAATATGAAGAGAGCCAGTCAATCAAAGGGGGTTTTATACCCAATCGTCCAAGCTTCTTGATAAGACATGCATGGTTGACCCTATCAAAAGCTTTTGAGAAGTCCAGGTAGATGACGTCAACCTTCCCCTTGCGATCAAGGATGGTTGTCCATCTATCCACCGCAGTCAGAAGGTTGGTCATACAAGAATGACCTTTTCTGAAACCATGCTGTTGAGGCGAGAAGAACTTTGAGGATGATAAGTGTTCTAGTATGCCGTCGAATACTAGGGATTCCATAATTTTTGAAGGTATGGAGAGAAGGGCCACTGGTCGGTAGCTTGAGGGTTCACTGCGTTGACCTCCTTTGAAAATTGGTGTGATGTGGGCCAGCTTCCATATTTCCGGTCTTCTGATATTACTGACACCGCACATGTGTGAAGAATCTACTTGTGACTCTAAATTTGTGGACTTTCCGATGAACCTAACTTTGCTTGTTTTAATCGCTTCGATTATCCTAATTAACCAATAAGGAACAAGCACGATCAAAAACCAGTCTGGCGCCGGTTCACGAACGGACGTAAAACCATGTTGGCTTTAAGATGTATTGCGTTGTATTTGGCTTTCTGTTTATGGATATGTAAGGCTGAGGATGCTTCTTCAGCACCTGAAGTTGAAAACAAGAAAGTATGTACGTCTTAATCCTAAACTCCTTAGCCGTCATTCAATAATCCGAATATCCCCAAAAATGCTTACCTTGTACTGTTCTTTAACTCACCATCGGATATTACTGAGAGGTAACTGACTTGTTTTTTAACCCTCTCTCCAGGCTTGTAGTCTCCCAGGCACGCAAAGATGGTATGGATGACTCTATTGCGAAGTATGATGGTGTTTGGTCTGTTGAAGTGCCATATGCCAGTGCAATGGAAAATGATTATGCACTGGTTCTTAAATCCAAGGCCAAACATCACGCCGTTTCAACGAAATTGTTCAGGCCAATAAAGTTTGACACCAATGAGCTTGTTATCCAGTATGATGTCAAGTTTCAAGATGGAATCGATTGTGGTGGTGCCTACATAAAGTTGTTGAGTGCTTCACCAAATTTGGATCTGGTAAATCCTTTAAAGTCTTGTTAACTTCGTTAAGAAACAATTTAATGACAAAACCCCCTATACAATTATGTTCGGCCCTGACAAATGTGGACTAGAAAACAAAGTACTCGAAAAATAACCAATCTTCTTATTTTCAGTTCCACTTTATTTTCCGGCACAAGAATCCTAATACTGGTGTGTATGAGGAAAAACACGCTAAAAAGGTTGTTCCAGAACTGGAGTCATACTTTTCAGACAAGAAAACTCACCTTTACACATTAGGTTAGTTGAATACCCCATCATATATATTTGATGTAGTTTTACGTTCGGATAACTCATTTGAGCGGTACATCGACCAGATTAAGGTGCAAAGTGGCAGCCTACTTGATGATTTTGAGTAAGTCTATGATGTATAATTCTTTGGCATTTTCATATCTTAGTCTAAGGTGTCCTAATTTTGTCTATCTAAACCCTACGTTGGCCGTGAATACAAAACATCCACTTATCATAGATCCAAAAATACGTATAATAAGTCAGGAATGGGAACGGATAACATGCATTTAGCATATTTTTAGTACAGTTATTTCAGTTGAGTATCACTTTGCTGTTGCTGTTGCTTTCTATACTTTGATTTTTGTCTCACTAGGAACTATTTTCTGTTTGGATTTCACCACGTTTAATATCATCTCGTCTTCCCTCTTTCTATGTCAACTGGAAATGTGTTGCAACCAAGTCTCGTGTATAGTCGTCCCATGTTTTATTATGCTATGTCTGACCATCAGTAGTTATTGAAAAAGTAGGCGAAATAGTATGGTCTCATAAGACTGGGTATTTAGTTGTACGCAACTCAGAACCTGGTTTACGTATACACTGGTTTAATTTGTCACATCACAAAATCACAGCAAAGTAAAATTGTCAAGGCGAATCCCAAGGTAATAGAGGTAGTATGTGTCAGTAGTAATGGGGAAGATTAGGCATAAGTAATACGCTTCGAGACGAAAATATGAATTAATGAAATAAGTGGGAACAAAGACATTTTGTACAAGGCTACTTAGGACCTAAAGCAGGACAAAGCGAATGCATCTAACTCATTGCAATTCTGGGCCATGTCATCCAGTCTCTAACCACTGACATATATTTGTCCTGGGAAAAGAAATGCATCTCAGTCGTCCCTGTGATATTTCTTGAAGCAGTCGGAAAGTTGTATTTTGCTAACATCAAACCATTATATCCTGTGCTCATTTCAAGCAACTATTTCGATTTCATGATAGGTCGGTTCTGAAAATCAAACGAGAGCGTTATTGCTTCAACTTAGTTTGAAACTAAATGAATAGGACCCATGGACTTCTATGTGTAAAGTTCATTTTGCTTATCCTTGAAATATCTAAGACACCAATATATTTGCAAGTTGTTGGATGGTCGATCACTTTCCTGCACAATCAACGGTCTGTGTCTCATAATGAGAAAGGTGATGACTGAAGGACAAGTATCAATGTAGTTCTTCAAACAAAATAGCTATCTAAAACATCTTGAAACACGAGTTTCTAATGCCCGATTACAGATATGTTGAGAGTACCACTCGTAAATGCTGTAATCACTAATGTAAAATTAGCTGCAGATTATCGGGCAGAAATGGCAAGATTATAAATCTTCACCAATTGAAGTGACTGGAATATAACTTTCATACTCTTCTGTACTGCCTATTTGATCTTATATTACTGGTTGTCATGATAGTAGGTCCGAAGAAGTCTAAAGATGGTTGGCGAAAATTTGACATCAGTCTATGCGGTCATTGGCTGTTGTAAGCCATATCAGTATGGGAATACTACCAGATGAGAACAATTGTATGGTATGTGCTTTGCACCTTCGAAGTGCAAAGTACTTTTACAAGACTATCAGGACCCTAATCCTGCACTCACCATGGGTGGTAAGCAGATAAAAGTAGTCGAGAAGTTCGTGTATCTGGGTTATTTATTTATTTATTTAAACACATATATTGGTACAAAAGGGCACCAGATACATATGCGCCACACAAAATAATGAAAGTAGGGAGAGAAGGGATGAAAAGATAAGGCGGACTGAAATGTACAACCAGAAGACTCTTTCAGTTAAGAAAGTTAGAACCACTCTTTATGTAGAAAGTAAAAAAAGGTTGCAGCAGGATCGCCACTGGCTTCTATTCTGAGCCATATCTGATAACGTCTCTAGCCACTGTGTTGCACCATCTCTCGGACCCCAGCCAGGGAGTCGTGAAGGACCAACAGAAGCTAGCCCTTTGCAGCTTTCTTTCATGCCACGATACCATGTCATACACTGACCTCCTCTCCGCTTTTTCCAACCAGTCCCAGAGTCGGCAAATAATGCACGACGTGGAAGTCTCTGGGACAACATTCGTAAAACATGTCCAAGCCACCGAAGTCGGTGTTTCAAGATGGTGACACCAATTGAATTATCGTCTCTGCGCCCGAACACACGATGCCGAACCTCTGCATTACTAACATGGCGTTGCCACTGTATGTCAGCAATCCTTCGGAAACAACGATGATCGAACACAGAGAGACGTCTAACATCCTCAACTCGGAGAGGCCAGGTTTCACAAGCATAGAGCAAAACTGCTCTCACCGACGCGTTGTAGATCCGACCTTTTACAGCCAGACTAACATCACGAAGGCGCCAAAGATGGCCCAGATTGGCATAAGCCGCTCTGGCTTTCATTATACGTGCATCAATCTGATCACTCACGCCACCACCAGCACTTATATAGCTACCTAGATACACGAACTTCTCAACTACTTCAATCTGCTCACCATCTAGGGTGAGTACAGGATGAGAATCCTGCCAGTCTTGTAGGAGTACTTTGCACTTGGAGGATGCAAAGCACATGCCGTACCTGCGGACACTGATTGCCAACTGATTAAGTGCGGATTGCATGCCTTGGGCATTATCGCACAGTAAGACAATATCATCCGCATACTCAAGGTCGAGAAGTCGTTCTCCAGGCAACATATCTACACCGCCATTACTTACATCCGTCAGAGCTGTTTCCAGGATGTCATCAATGGCAGAGTTGAAGAGGAATGGTGAGATCGGGCAACCCTGCCTAACCCCACTGCTCGAATGAAACAAGGGAGAAAGGTGGTTGTATGCCCTCACTCTGCCTGAAGTGTTCGTATACAGGGCCTTTAAGATGTTAATGAACTTCTCAGGCACACCCTTCTTCAATAGACAATCCCAGAGAACAGTCCTGTCCAACGAATCGAAGGCAGCCCTGATATCAAGAAACACTACGATTGTTGGCCTGCGATAAGTATGACGGTGTTCTAACATTTGGCGGAGGGTGGAGATGTGATCAATGCATCCTCGACCAGAACGAAAACCAGCCTGCTCCTCGCTAGTCAGTCTTTCTCGGGTTTCAAACAACCTATGAAGAATGACAGAAGCCAATAGTTTGGACGCAATCGGAAGTAGACTTATCCCCCGATAGTTGTTACAAGAACAACGTGAACCCTTTTAAAGATAGGGACGACTATTGACTCATTCCATGATGTTAGAACACTTTCTTGCTCCCAAACCTTTGCAAGCAACACCGTCAGTTCCTTAGCCAGAAAGTCACCACCATCTTTAAAAAGAGCCAGAGGTAAGTCATCTGAGCCCGGTGATTTGTAGCGCTTCAAGAGTTGGAGTTTCTTGCGGACTTCCGCCTCGTTTGGTGGATCAGTCGTCACCGGCCATGGGGGGCAGGACAAACTGGTTGATGTTGCCGGAGCAGCAGGCCAGTTGAGCTGCCCTTCGGAAAACTCCGCCCATCGTCCAAGACGTCGAGAGATGTTAGTGATTGGCATCCCGTCATCCTCGTAGATTGTTTCACTTACACCAGACTTCTTGCCAGTGGCTCGGATGAGTTGGAAGAGCTTCCGGCAGTTACCAGATGCAGCTGCTGCCTCCATCTCATTAGCACGCTCCGACCACCAGGCTTCTCGGTCCTTACGCAAGCTTTGTCCGATTTCATTACGTAACAGCCTTCGTTTGTGGTCAAACTCACGGTCACCCGGAGTAGACCGACGGGCTTCCATCAGTTGTAAGGAGCCAGAAGAAACCCAGTGCTTATAAGCGGGACGTTTCGCGAAGCCGCAAGCGGCTTTATTCGCCTTTTCATGGCGTCGTGAAGATGCAACCAATGCTCATCTATACTTTTCGATGGGATGGTAGCTAGCCTAGAGGCTAGCTCCGCTCGATACTTACTTGCAACAGAATTTGAAGCCAGTTTACTAACATCGATCCGTTGATGGTGGTCAATCCTTCGGCCACTGAAAAGTAAGGTGAGATTGGCGCAGACCAGGGCATGATCAGACTCCAGATAGGTACTCCAAAAGGAGCGGCAGTCTTGTACACAACCACGCCAGCGGTAGCTGATCGCGATGTGATCAATCTGAGTCCAGGCTTGAGATGCAGAGGGAGGACGCCAGGTGGCACACCGGCGATGACTGTGCCGGAAGTTAGTGCTAGCCAGAAACAGGTTGCGGTCTGTGCACAGTTGCAGCAAACGGTCCCCGTTATCTGTCCTGCGACCAACAAGTCCCCATCGGCCACCTAAACGACTCTCTTCTATGCCTAGACGCCCGACCTGAGCATTCAAGTCTCCGGCTAATACTACAATATCTGTCGAACGCGCTTCCTGGAGAAAAACTGTTAACTGGTGGTAAAACTCATCCTTGATTGCATCCGGGCTGCAATCTGTCGGGGCATAGGCGGAGATGACGAAAAGACACCGTTTCTCACGCCGGTTTCTTCTCACTTTGATGGAACTTTCTAATCTAACAGCACATAACCGACTATTAATGGGGATCCAATCGATTAGTGCTGCCTCAGCCCTAGCGCTTAGTGCAACACCAACGCCTGCAAGACCAGACGAAGATGCCACAGAGTCCCCGGATAAGCGCACGTGAAACAAGCTTTTCGAAGCGACAGATGGAGAGCGAATTTGTAGTACTTCACTAGAGTCTTGAATACGGGCCTCGGATAGACAGCAAACATCAACATTAAGACTTTCTAAAGACATAGCCAGCCCCATCTGTTGTCCGATCTGCATTAGTGTGCGAACGTTGAAGGAAGCCAGCTTGAACGGCGTACGTGGTTTCAGAAAGACTGCTTCAGTATTCGTAATCGGTGGAAGCATTCACTTTCAACCAGACAGTGACTGGAGATCGTTTAGATAGGACAGAGTTTCCACCATGGGCGAGCTACTGCATAAGTTGGAAAGGAAGGATACACAATTTGGGAATAAAGGGAGTAAAAAAGCGACGTAGTAAATAATAATAATAATAATAATGGTAATAATAATAATAATAGTGTAAATTGTCTTGCTTCTAATATGAGCGAGAATAGTGTCGTCAATAGAATTCATCATTTCATTTATTTGTGTGTGGGCTGTGATACTACCCGGGTGCCCAAACCGAAGCAGGTGGTTTTCTTAGGGGGCCACACCCCGAGCCTTTGACCTAAAGGTCTGATCCACAAGGCAGTGGAGCATCGTGAGGAGATGCAGTCCCATGGTAGCCGGTGACCAACAGTTGGTTCATTCGCCATTCGTTCCAACAAGATACTGGAGCCCATATGCACCATTAGTTTGGAATCAGGGTTTTCCAACTCCCCTAGGTGAACTTTTTGTGTCCACCAACCCGGTTAAAGCGCCGGACATTCGCTTTTCGTCCTCTCACTTTCGTAAACAACACCCCCGCCACGAGAAGGCAGTGAGTAGGACTTCCCTGTCAGAGGCTATATATCCGCGTGGCCATGTGAGAGCATTTGGAGAGGGAGAGTGGACTCTCCCCGCTCTCGGCCGTACCAGGGCATTTGGGGACGTGTATCTGGGTAGCTGCATAGGTGCTGGTGGTGGCGTGAGTGATGAAATCAATTCACTTATAGTGAAAGCCAGTGCAGCTTATGATAATCTGGGCCATCTTTGAGGCATTCGTGATGTTTGTCTGTCTGTAAAAGGTCGGATCTATGCTCTATGCTTGTGAAACCTGGCCTCTCCGAGTTGAGGATGTTAGACGACTCTGTGTTTGATCGTCGTTGTCTCTGAAGGGTTGCTGACATCTAGTGGCAACACCATGTTATTAATGCAGAGATTCGGCATCATGTGTTCGGGCATAGCAATGACAATTCAGTTGGTGTCACTATCTTGAAACATCGACTTTGGTGGCTTGGACATGTTCTAGGAATGTCGTCCCAGAGAATTCCTCGTCGTTCATTATTTGCCGACGCTGGGACTGATTGGAAAAGCAGGGAGGTGGTCAGTGTATGACATGGTATCGTGGTATGGAAGAAAGTTGTACAGGACTGGTTTCCGTTGGTCCTTCACGACTCCCTAGTGATGGTGCGACACAGTAACTACAGACGTTATCAGATATATTTATTATTTACTTGAACACATAAATATTGGTACAGTGGAGGCACAAAATACATATGTGCCACACCAGTCACTCGATTCGTGTGTATGCTATGATGCTACCCGGGTGCCCAGACCGAAGCAGGTGGTTTTCTTAGGGGGGGGGAAACCCAGAACCTTCGACCTAAAGGTCTGGTCCACAAGGCAGTGGAGCAACGGGAGGAGATGAAGTCCCATGGTAGCCAGTGATCAACAATTAGTTCACACGCGATTGGTTCCTTCAGGATCCTGGAACCCATGTGCACCATTGGTTTGGAACCAGGGTTTTCCAACTCCCTAGGTACACCCTGCGTATCTACCAACTCGGTTAAAGCGTCGGACATTCGCTTTTCTTCCTTCCAATTTCGTAAACAACACCCCTGCCACGAGAGGGCAATGAGTAGGACTTCCCTGGTATTGGTCATGTGGCCATGTGAGAGCATTTGGAGAGGGAGAGCGGACTCTCCCCACTCTCGGCCGTACCAGGGCATTTGGGGGCTATCAGATATGGCTCAGAATAGAAGCCAGTGGTGATCCTTTATTTTACTTTCTGCATAAAAATTCGAAGTAACTTCTTTAACTGGAAGAATTGTTTATGGTTGTACCTTTGCTAACTGAACTGCTTCTGCCATTATTTTCATCTCGTTATCATACACTAATTTCTGTTCGTTATTGGTCCCCTTTTTCTTATACTCACCTTACATTCTCTATCTCTTCACATTCCCATTGCTATTCTGTGGTGCATATGTATTTGGTTCTCCTTTATAACAATATTTATGTGTTCAAATGAAATAAATAGATAAGATGGTATTACTCATGATCAGTTTTCAGAGATAGCGAAACTAGTTACAGTTACATTCCTCCTATCATTTCCTCTGAATCTTAAAACAGTGACTAGCTTTTACGAAGTTGGAAGGTTAAATGTTAAATGTAAAGTATATTAAAATGAATGAAATTAGGTTTCTGATTGTAATACATTCATTCCATCTCATTTGATTGTGTAGATGTATTTTTCGAGTTCTGCACAATACAGTGTATTACGTTATCAAATTTAGTTGGCCATTAACAGAGTGACTTAAATATTAACCTATTTCCAACTCAAAAAACTTAGATTATTAGCTATATTACTCAATAAATATATGCTTGTATAAACTATGTAATCGACATTAAAACGTTGTACTCAGAGAGACTTACAAGAATTATCAAATTGTGTTTGGTGTTATTACTCTGAAGACTGGCTAAAGAGTATGCACAGGCGAATTAGTCTTAAAACTTGAATCCCGATAAATGCTTTTATTCCGGTTGCCACACATGAATGAAAATGCCAAGATACTAGTGTCTTTGATCCTAAAAACTGAACGTTTCGAAAGAAAATACAAAGCAATTAGCAATATTAAAGCTTAAAATCCTAATAAATGTAAATAAAGGGTACGTTCACGCTGCCTCACTTGTTTTTGAGATGTAACACTTGGAGTTTCCAAGTGTAAACAAAAACCATTTAATGGACCCGAACTAGAAATTCAAATGGAACTCATTAACACATGTATAAACCAGTTCAGTCGATATCGCTTTAGTTTTACCCAGTTGAAGTTTTCCCAACACCCCAAATCTATACTCATCGATATTCAGTAATTCCATTATATCCAGCAATGTTTCGTTGATGCATATGATCAAACGCAAGCGAATTATGCTTATCTTTCATCTTCAAATACTTACATAATATGTAATCGGAAGATAAATAGCTTCATACCACTATTATTACTGCCATACTAATATTTGAGTTTGTTACCCGTCTTGAGACAGAGTGCCGGCCGACTCTGTCCTAGGCCTTCCAGTTGGTATCATATAGTATTCATGATCTTGTTGTCTATCTCCAGTTCTCGGAGCAGTGCGTTCATTAGTCCGGCTCTTTTCTTTTTGCCTAAAGAATAGCCAGTTAGATCCAGCCCTGCGATCCAGTTTGGTGGTTTCTGTGAAAAAGTCTTATTCACCCCTAACGTTTTTTCCTAACTTCATAACTAGCAGTTGGTTTATTCTCTTTCGGAGTAGGTTATTGTTGGTAGCATTTAGACAATGGATCTAGAGTCTTATTCAGGTAGTTAGTGAAGGGCTTTACCTTTTGGTAGTATAAACACTTCAATTCAAAGCTCGAATTAACAGATCGGAGAGCCCCTTTTATTTCCTTGCTGAGATTTCCTCAGGGATCTGTTCAGCAGCGCTGATTAAAATCTCAAGAAAATGAGTTTCCAGCAGCCTTTAACAGAAAGGAGTACTTAATTAACACTGCATTTACAAAATGAAAAGCAAATCTCAAAAGTCCTTGATTAATTTAAGGATTTTCGAAAAACTATTTTGTAATCGCTTTACAGAACAGGATTGTTATTTCTGCATATTTCAAGTCTGTAAGTGCATTGGCAGGAGATAAATTACTGAAAACACAGATAAAGTGTTATTTCCTAGACAGTATGATGAAATCTTGTGTGCACTAATATCAATATGTTACAACGCCCAAAGAAATGAAAACGTTATCATTAGAAGTACATCATTAGTGTAAATGCTGGTCTTAGTAGTTCTACAAAACAAACTTCTTGATTGATGTTATTATCTCGTTTCGGATTCACTAAATTTATATGGCAAATCGGTATTGGCACAAGCAGTTAATATATACATTATACTATGTATATACATCCCATCTTATTAGTGGACATGTGTCACCATTATAACTTGATCTTCCCTCCTTAGAAAGCATGTTCTTAGCATAGTCTCACTTATTTGGTTTTTAGAATCGGTTGGACAGTTTTTTTTCAAATTTATTTCCTGATGAATTTTGATTAACATCTTAAGATAACCAGAGCATCGGTTTCGTGTAATATTTTTCCTCACACAAATCCACTAAACGTAAATAATCTTATTTTAGTCCTCCAGTTAATCCTCCCAAAGAAATTGATGATCCTGAGGATAAAAAACCAAGTGATTGGGATGAAAGAGAAAAGATTGTCGATACAAATGCCAAGAAGCCGGATGACTGGGATGAAAATGCTCCCGCAACTATCGAAGATGAGAGTGCCGTAAAACCATCTGGGTGGCTTGATGATGAACCAGAGATGATTCCAGACCCTGCTGCAGTACCTCCAAAAGACTGGTGAGTTTTTTCATTTTTATCCCAATCCACGACTAGATAGACAAATTCTTTTCTTAACGCTAAGACAAAATGACATCTAAAAGGAGCAGAACTGGTAGTTTCCAGTTTCTTGATATAAAGGTTTTATACATCATTTATGTAGACGGTTACCGATTGTTTTATACCATATATTACAACTATCTGTTCAATGTAATAAATGTTACTAGTAGTGAGCCAATATTCAATGACAAAATTGATTCTAAGTAGTTAGGTTGTTTTATGTATGACGAAACCATGTTCACGTTTATAGTATGGTCAGCAAATTTAAAGAGCCTTGCACTTTGTTTAGTCAACTTAACCAGTTGGAATTACTAATCCTCAAGCTGAAGGGGTATATATTGATGTATAACGTACGAGATCCTAAGCTCCTAACTTTGGAATTTAGGAGTTTAATTAATTATATATTCCTCCTTATAGAGTAAATGAGAAACTTGAAGAAAACACCTGCTGAACTCATTACACTTGCCCAACTCAGTTGATATTCCCTCCATCTATTTCTTATCCTGTTGATTCACTCTGTACCAGTATAAGCTGTTGTAACTTGAACTGATAAACATTGGTGCTAAGTTTTACGTTGTCGATTACAGTACGGTTGGAAAACTGGGATGAGTAGCGCTTATGAAATTAGAAAGATTTTAAGTAGTAACTTCGTTATTTCTTGTTTCCGAACTTCTGAAAGCCCTCCATTTTTGTGTTAATATTAGTTTTGTACCCGAGTCACACTGTTCTCTTGAAGTCCAGTAAATAGTGTCATAGTGTGGACACAAAAGTGACTAACCATTAGTATAGTATTAGTTTAGTTACTCAAAATCACTCAATTAATCTCCACTTCATTGACAACCCTAACCTCAGGGCTTTTTATTACCTGTAAAACACATTTAAGACTTGTTTCCGTTCCAGGTATTCAGGTATTTAGAGACATCAAACATTTTTTCAGATAATTTTAACAGAAAAGTACAGATCTTCATTGAACTTATCTACTCTTGTTCCTTCGACATAGCATCTGTTTTTGTTTTAGTAGGATGTCTAGTAACTGGAACGATTCCAGTGCTGTACTAGGTCATGCTTTTTCTAATCTGTTGTTACTGTCTTACTTAAGGCTGTAACTAACGCCCACTGTCAGTTATTCCTGATATATATATATATATATATATATATATATATATATACTCAGCGTATTTAATTTATTAAAGCTATTAGCGTGAATGCAAGTAAATTAACCGTTTCAATTGTTTTAAGTTATTTATTTAATTTTTTAGGGATCGTGAAATGGATGGTGAGTGGGTTGCACCACAAATAAATAATCCTAAATGTGCTAGTGCACCTGGGTGCGGTAAATGGCATCGACCAATTATACCAAATCCAAAATACAAGGGCAAATGGTCTGCTCCAATGATTCCTAATCCAAATTATAAGGGTATTTGGACACCAAGGAAAATTCCGAACCCTCATTATTTTGAAGAAAAGGATCCATTCAAGAGCTTAGCTGAAGTGGTAGGTGATGCACTTAGTTTAAGTTGTATTATATGATGATTGTTGCATGTATCGTTTTATGTCATTCGAATGTATAAGACGTATAATGTGTTTTTGTTTTAATGATTTGATTTTGCAATAATCTTATGGGTCTTTTGTCGTATTATTTTTATATCAACCTCATTGTCACCAGGTAAACTCGTTTTGTATCTAGTGTCAATAAAAACAATGGCTATTGAAGTAATGGGTGGCTGTATGAGTTTAGAACTGTTTCTACACAAACAGGCGAACTAATAGGTTGATTTTGTTTATTCCTTTTAAATTGTACTTCTCAGGTTTAGATTTCTATAGCATTCCACACTTTTTCCGATTTTGTGTTTCTCGTCTTGTCAGTTTTCTCTTAGTGTGCTAATTTAAAGTGTCACCACTTGGATCGGTAAACATTCGTCCCAACCTCTACCTTGATAATGATTAGATAGATCCTGGAAACTTCATAACAAAGTCTTATATGATGTTTCTATACTCCCTACAAACTCTGCAACTCATCTCGTTAAGTATTTTTCTAGTTTGATGTGATAATAGTTGACCGTCAAAATATAACGCCAAAATCATTTTCTACAAATTCATCTGCTTACGGTAAAAACGATTTCACCTAACTTGACAGTGTTATACATTGTTGGTTCCTAGCTTCCTTTTTCCTTTTATGAGATTTATAACAGCAAATATAAAATCAAATACTCACGAGTGAATAACATTCACTCTTACAACTCCATAGTTCTTTTCTTCTCGATGTAAGCTGTCCATAGAGTTAGATTATCAATAATCACACTAATCAATACATTATTGGTTTGATAACTGTAACGATGGTTTTGCTTTTGTATAAACATGTAAAAAAACCTGCTTATTGGGTGATGTGGAATTGATTTTTTTCATTCTTGATGTGTTACACCTTCCTGAAGTTAAAGTGTTGAAGACTTGATACATACATAACGTTTATGTTTTATTATCGGATTTTTGTGTATTAAATATTTTTGTTGTTTAGTCGCACAGTCAGTTTCTTATGTCTCTATGAATGATGCCATTGTTCTCATCGTTACTTTTTATGATCTTGTTTGTGTTTCTGGTGACTATATTTATTGTCCCATAGTATGGAGTAGTATATTGTTGGATGTCTTTTTGAGATTATAATCTAGCAACATACAGCTTTTACTGGAGTCGGTGATGTGAAATCAACAACTTGTATCCCTCGCATCCTACTTTCCCAAACCTTGTTGGCAATTCGGTTCTCAGTTTTCTCGTGACCACTTTCTTGTTTTCGTTTTTTAGCAATGCTATAGCTTGTAAATTATTGTTGCTAAGTTGTTTGTTATATGTACGTTCACATTTAACTATTTCAAATGTCTGTTAAATTAACAAATAATATATGTTTGTTGTGGTCCAAAAATTTATTTATATTCATAATTCAATTACCTTAACTTTATTCCTAGAACGCAATAGGTCTAGAATTATGGTCAATGACTGACGGCATTGCTTTTGACAACTTCTTGATTGTTGACTCAAAGCGTGCGGCTGATGAATTTGCTCAAGAAACATGGGCAATTAAAAAGGAAGCTGAAAGATTAGCTGATCCGAAAGCAGTAAGTCCTGTTCGTTTTGAATATTGGAGTTTCCTTTTCTGCTTTAGAGATAAACTGTTATAACTTGTGATCGAGTGGATGCCCTGTTAACGTATGACGTGATAAGACCGTCAATCAGAGGGCAGCAAATTATCGATTGGAACAGTGACACACGAAAACCGTACGAGCAGTCTAGAGTACGTATCGGTCTTGCTTTCTGCCTAGCCCAGCCAGTTAAGCCCAGAACACCGATAACAGCCTCTGCGGTATGAATCATTGTATTTCAAACATACTGAGTTTATATACCAAACAGTCTGATCACATCGTACCAATAAAATAGAAAATAACATTTGTACAAGATTTAGGCAAATGTGGCTGTGAATGTGGGAGGCAGTAATTAATAGACTAGGGATAACTCAAGAATGATAAATCGTATAATAATAGTTTATAGTTCAAAATATAGCTCATGACAAGGGGAACATGAATATGAATAGTTAAGTTATTTAGCAATTATACGATAAAAAATATATGCATAATATTGGTCCATAAATGGATCCCAAAATTACCATTCACTATTGTTATCGGGACATACCATAAACGTAGCTAGATTTTAGGTAATCTGCCTGAATATTTTATAGTATTATCATTAAGATAAGGTAATACAACTCAGTTAATAATTATTAAATCTTTTGTTCTTATCTTTGAACTACACTTATTATGTAAAGGTCTATTTATTCTGTTTGACAATGTGAAGCTGCGTTTATGTTTTCCGTTTTCTGGATCTTCCCCCACCGTCACAGCTGTACTATCCCAGCTTGTAAATCAATTCCATATATGATATTGTTCATCAGCCATCTTGTTTTCTGATTGTACTGCATCATTAGTAATAATTCAAACGTCTTTTATCAGTTTGTAGAGATTCTATGCCACTGATTGAATTCTTTTTGTTTTCATTTATCGACCATTTGTTTTTCATTTACAGCAAAGCGTTGTGGATGCTATACGAGAAACCTATAATGAGAAACCTTGGCTTATCTTTGTAGTTGGCCTTGTTTGTACATTACCCATTATTTTATGCTGCATCTACATGTGCCGGTCACCATCCAAACAACACGATATTGGTATGCGCAAGAAGACTGATACATCCACACCAGACGACTCTCATCTACATGTTGGTGAAAGAAATGCAGAAACTGAAGAATTAGAAGAGTCTGGCGAAGAAGATATCGTTCAAGTTTCTAAAGGCTCCGGCGATGAATCAACCGCAAATAAAACAGGGAGCAGCAGAGATAACTCGGCAGAGGAAACTCCTGATGAATCTGGAGAAACCGAGGTATAGTATATTAAGTTAATCGTTATTATTAAATGACCTCAGTGTAGTGGTTCCTTTAAAATTGGTAAACTGTTTATGTAGATTGGTTAATAGTTATTCAAGTTACTTTAAGTTTCATGTTTATTTTATTAAGTTTATATTATCCATTTCAGAAAGCTTCGGCTGCAAAACAGTCTATTAGAAAACGACGTTCACGAAAAGAATAAACTTACTCCCTTGGATTTCATTCCTGAAACATTTGTTCGTATAGCTTATTTAATCCTAAACCTTACAAGCGTGTTTTCTTTGGATTGGTGAGATCGTAATTATCATCTCTCCCGTCATGTTATTTGTTACTGTAGTTTTGTGTCTCTTTTGTGGAGACGGTTCATGTCTGTCTATCTACTTACTGTGACCTTCGATATATGTAGATGTTGAATTGGCACTACATTTTGTTTCCATTTTATAGTTTTGAAAATTTTGTTTCTTATTGTCATCTCGTTTCAACCCAGTGTTTCTTGCTTACGAGTATATTTTACTTCATTTTCATTTGAAGTCGACGTTTGTGTTTTACGATCAAAAATTTTCATTTTGTGAATAAAATCATTCTCTACATATTCTATATTTTGATATGCCCAAGTAGAAAAAATGCCTATCATTAGTCTGTCTATGTAATTTAACAAACTCGTATCCAATTTTTATAAAAAGCACACCATTCGGTTCTTTGAAATTCAAATTCACCTTATTTGCGATTGAGATCATGTAGTTCACATGTGCTAAGTAAGATAATCAACTTGATCAAAAATCATACAGGCACCTTGGCTTTATGATATCTAATTGGATTTCTGTATTCTCAATCTTAACCTGAGTGTTCAGAACACAAACAACTTTGTTGTTGTATATCGCGAACAATATGAAATGAATTTTTACTGGCGTTTTTAGTGGAGAATATTCTATTTCGTCTCATCATTGCTAAGGCAAATAACGGGAATAACGTCTAGTTTCGCTAGCACTTTTAATGATCCACTAACTAGACCGTGTAAGAACTCAAATTCTCCGTTAGTATGATTTACATTTTATCCTTTTAAACAGATTTCTTGGATCGTGCTGTTAAAAATCCCATTTAGCAGTGGTCACAAGGTTTTTTCTGTGGTTTAACGATGTGTATTGTGATTCAGAGTATACTGAGTCAAATACTTCTTATTCCCATTTATTGGTTTTTATCGAAGTTCGTCTTATTTAGACAGTTGAGACGTCTTTGTTAGGTAATTTAAAAAGGGTGTATATCAACAGACAAATCTTTTGAATAAAATCGAAATGCAATAAGACCAGCTAGTATGATCTTACCAGCTACTTTGGGCTCAACTAAAACAACGTCAAAGGGCGTTGTGTTGATTACGAAACCTGATTCCCTTGACGTTAAGTGGTGAGTTATACTCTTTATTGAGTCACCCTGACCTTTGGAAATGCGGTTACTACCTGCTTTAAATGATCTTTGTACTATCTCATTTCCTACCAATCACGTATGTTACCTTCCCGAGCATGGGATTCACCTTTCGACTAACCAGTCGTTCCTCAAATTTATTAACCTTACCTGTACAAAGGACTTATATTTGCTTCTGAGCACGATAATTTCACAACAGATATCTCAACCTTTAGTTTTGTTAGTGTTAGTAACTTTCTCACGAAACTAAGTCTGAATTATCACAACTGTTTCAGTGTCCAGATGGGTTAAATTCTTGCAGGGAGTTTGAGTGAACGAACCAATTTTGTCACGCGAAGTAGTGTCGTCAGCATGTATTCTATAATAGTGTATGTGATCGCACGTACTAAAGCCACCTCTTCCGCGGGTCTAAATTAACTCTATTGTCATAAATCGGTCTTACTCAGGTGTTCATAACTACACCATTTGTAATATCATTATTCTCATCCACGGGATGTGTACACAGCACGTTATGTTTTAGGAAATCAATTCATATGTAATACCTAGTTAGCCTATTTATTGTGGGCACTCAAACTACCCTTTAAAATTTGATTGTCAAAAAGCAATCCTAATTTCCACTAAGTAAAATGATCAATACACGTGTGATATTATTTTCCTTAAAGATTATTAAAGTTTACTTTGAGTTTGATCGAGTTCATCTCAATTGGATATGTTTGATCAGTTATTAAACTAAGTGGTTGTCTAGTGAGTTGATCATTGATTTTAATGAACAGGGTTTAAAACAAATAGGTTAACCAGTTTACAAAAAGCTTATTTTATCCCATTACTCTAAAACATGGAAGTAATTCATTGGATAAAATATGCTTCCTGAAAAAAACTGATTGATACTCTCACTAAGTTGTTCACCATAGAATGGAAAGTTGAGTCGGAGTCAGCTTTTCAACCAGGTAAATTCAAAGAAACACCGACAAGTTTTCGGGAAATATCCATTGTGCTCTTAGTGTAAATTATGAAGAAGCAGTTCATGTCCTTTATCATTTATGGTTGAGTGCACGAGTGCATCTCATCTGACTTTAGTCTTCAGCGAAATAATTAAAAATCAGGAACTAGTGATTAGCCGTTTTTCTTCACCCAACGACGCCTCACCAGTACTTTAACTGTCGGCGAATATGTTATCTTTCACTTATGTTTAACATGAATAGCTGGTATTTTTGCATCCAATCAACTTGGTGATAAAGCTTGATTATATCAGAAGTAATTGAATTTCGATTGAAAAATCATCTGATACTATATTATAGGTTGATTACAATATTGATGCAAAAGGAAAGTCAAGAAAAGTGGTACACTGAATGAATATGTATGTTTTTATCCAGTAATATCCACGGAACACACATCGGTAATCATTCTAAATAGATTTTGATTATCTGTGACTTGAAACTTATCAGGACATAAACGAAACTATAATATATTAATCTAGATGGATGGAGTAACTAGGTTAAGAATTGAATTTTCTTATAGAACTGCGAACACTTATTTTTTAAAATTTAAGAATATGTAAGTTATTGCGACAGTTTTCGACAACCTATCAAAAATAATTTAATGACTTGCGGATATCATAAAAAGATGGTTCAAATATTAATAATGATCTTGAAAGAAGGTATAACTAAAATCCTATGTAGTTGTCGTTTTCCTTGATGTTTGATAAATCCCAAGTTATTGAGAAGCGTGTTGCAGCTTTTGAATAAAATTAAGAACATTACGTGGACTTAGTTGCTTCATGTCTGTTACGTCCAAATGGGCTTTCTGTCTAAATAAGTCAGCAGATAGGATTGGTGTACTTATTCGTGTTGTTTGGGTGATACTTCCAATTCTAGATTCTCTGGGTACTTGCAAACCACTGCCTTGTCGATCCCAACAGAAGGGCGAACATTCTTTTTCGTGTCGGAATGCGGTTTCTTTTCTTTCGGGTGCTGAATGGAGAACGGTATTTTGACTTTTTCGTAAGTCTGACTGTATTCTACATGAATACATAGATTTCATATTTTGAGCATCAGATAATCCAGCAGACATGTCGTTTATTATTATTGGTAGATTCTTTCGATTAGAAGTGTGACTTTGAAAGTCACTATTAATGCTTATTCCAGAATTTTCAGTTAGATCATCTGAGGAGTGGTTAGATGTTTTACTAGATTGGTCTGTTAACTCTTCTTTGAAGTCATTCCTCGATGAAAACACATTCTTCATTGCTATGTTTAGTGCCAATATATGTTTGTGTAACTCAATACTGTCATTCAAATGAATAAGGCAAAAACATCAAAATACTCATTTTTCATCACTATAAATAAACTGAGTCTTATGAAGGCCAACCTAAAAGTTAACTCGATTGTCTTATCGCTATTACCTAATTATGGGATCAAACTATTGACTTACGTAAAATTCTCATGTCAGAGTAACAACGTTTGATGAATTTTACTCAGTGTATCAGTACGGTGCCCTGATACTTTAAATGAAACCAAATATACTGAGAATAGGTAATATTGTGCTTAATCTTTTTCATGATTAAGAAATTAACAATAGTAATTTTCTTCTACTAACCAAATTTAAATATATGTAAGAAATTTAATAAAGTGAATAATGTGACAAAAAATATGGATTTCACATTTATCTGTAAATTCGTACATTATAAAAATGTGGTGACTCAATTTCAAGATTTTCAAAGTTGGTGAATAATTGATTTCCAGAACTTAAAAGTCTTGACCAACATTCTTGTTTATCCCAGAGAAATAAAGGTCACTTAAAAATCTAAATGATATTTACTGAATAACTTTCACTTTTCATTTAAATTTAGTCAAAATAAGTTCTGCTTATGTGGGCAAGCACCTCCATAATACTATACTTTAGTGTGGCATGTTGCCGTTTTGGTACACACGTCTCGGCTACTTGCAGCTCCCAGATTGTCCCCAATTGTTTTCACACCAGAATATTTTTCTTCCCTTTTATTATCAGCTGTGAATTGTTTTGTTCTTATCACAGTATAATGAAACGGATGGATTTCGCTTGTAACATTAAGTTAAACAAAAAGTTTAAAATTTACTGCCTTAGAAACATAAAGAAATCTGAATGGGACCATAAATCCCTCACCTGTTACTAATTTGCGAATGAGCAGACTGTACTGCATTCAGAGTTCCTGTGATTATCACTCGGCGGATATTAATACCCTCTTCACCACTAGAAATTTTGATTCTGGCCTGCGAAGCCTACAGAATATAAGTAACAAAACGAATGGATTTTGAGTTCAGATGTGTAGTGTGATCATGAAAACTGTGATACCAGCATGGTTTAGTTTTTACATCAATCTATTTTAGTTTTTAAAAATATATGTTCTGGTTGTTTTAGTTTGACTTAACAGAGTGTAAGCTACTGCTTTATAAGTTGCTCTCTACGTCACATTTACATGATGTCCAGTTGATGCAGATCAGAATGGCTTATCATCATTCGATTGCACGCTATCAAATGTATATTGTTTTCTGTTAATTACTATTACCTTGCTTGTCAAATTCCCATGGATTATATACATATAATCTGAGTATGCAGTTTATAGGAGCTTGGTATCATTAAATTCAGACTCTGTCTTATCAACACCGTTACGGTATCATGAATTCAGCTTTTCGGATAAAATAATAGTTAGCTCATATGATAAATAAATGGATTCTTCTGTTTGTCTCCATAAAATAATTTTTGACTTTTATTACTGTGTTCAATTCATTCTCAATACAGATCAGAACACCTATAATAAAACAGTACGCAACCACGATCCCTCACGCGGGACTCGAACCCAGAACCTTCGGTCTGGTGCGCAAACGCTTAACCCCTAAATCACTGAGCTGGCATCCAACAGTGCTAATGTCTAACTTCAACCAATCCACGAAATTGCGCGACCATCTGAGGTAGATACCTGTCTCTCTCTGACACGGATTAGCTCCACTTGGTCACGGCTTCTCACTAGAACTCCAAAAATTTCCTCACGAAACTAGTCACTAGTGAGCACATACGAATTATCAGTGTCGGGGAGTACTAAGACGAAACGGCTGTTCAGTGCTTTTAGGCTCCCAATCGTGGTCTAACAATCTTCCATTCATGATATCAACCAAAAACCTAACAATATCCACAGCATCTCACTGATAATTGTTAAACAGATTGTATAACTACTTTAGAGTACGTACTCACTTTGAATACGACCAATACAATATTTTAAAGCACATTTGGGTAGTGGCGAGCAATGTATTCCAGGACGCGTGCTTCATCATATTTGTCTTAACATTAATATCAAGACAATTGTCTCGGGATACACATATGCCAAAAGAGACTGATCACTTTCACTCCTTAAAATCAACAACGGGAAGATTCAAAGTTTTACATCTAAAATCAATAGAACACCTTATTTCCTAAATTTGATGAGTCTGTTCTGTAATATGCGTTCTCCATTTAAATTTTTTATAATTTTATAGTACTTGTTGTATGATTACTAAATCTTTTCAATAATTCTGTTCGTCGATATGTATTCAACCTGATGTTGACATACAAAACTTATTTATGTAACAGGTGTCTCAGACGATAACTTGATAAGAAAGTGCAATTCCGTGAAATCTACTGTATCGGTTATGAATCCCTAAAACTGACAGTTACACGTGATGATACTGTGGCATTCATGTTATTCATGGAGGTATACTAATAATGTTGATGTGGTTCACGAAAAACGTCGTTTGTGTGGATATGTGGGCTATAAACCAGATTTTTAAATGTTAAGCATGAGTTTTGAGCTCTCATGAAATTCCGTTTAAATAACCGTGTAGTATTTGTAGCCATGACTCAGAAAGTACTAAATAAACGCTTAGTTTAGATTGATGTAATGAATGGATGAATGTTAGACCGCTATTGAAAACCTGGAAGCACTGGACAGCCGTTTCGTCTTGTGCATGCGACTCCTAAGCGATACGCATCCACGAAGCCTTGCGCAGAACTCTAACGCGGGACTTTCGGTTTGGCGCGTTGCCGTCCAGCGCTTCCAAGTTCCCAATGGTGGTCTAACATTAGTCCATTCATGATATCAATCTAAACTCAACAATCTCCACAGCCCTATACTGATAAACGCTTAGTTGTTGAATTTCATTATTTTACTCTAACATGCGTTCTCTTTAGAGAATCTTCAGGAATGCTCTTAGTTCATTTACAAAAATATATTCATTACCGAAAGTTTTGTGTTGGATAATTTTAAACTTGGTTAGGAATAACTATATACAAAAGTGAATAGTGATATTCTTTTTATCTAACTAAATATAATATTGTATACTGACCACAAATTTAAAATTCCTTCTATGCTATTCACCAGTATTATTTGTTATTTCAATGCTGTAGCAAATAGTTTAGCGAAAATAGATAATAATTAAACAGCAGACTAAATACTTACAAAATAATAATTAATTAGGCTTAAATAAACTCAAGTTATCTTATTAATGTCTGTGAATAGTGATTTTGGCACAGAACTTTGTGGAAAAATTAGTTCAGCAAAACAGCCCACATGTGGTTACCTCCATCAATTTAACGTAGAAGTATAACCAAACTATTCATGAAGGTAGTGTTTTTACACTGTCCTAAGTAAATTAATGATAGAATATTTTCGAATCAAATAAAGACATAAAAAAGTATTTGAAAATAAAAACTTTCCCTAGACACTTTTTTTTTCCTTTCTAAGACTTATTGATAATAAGTAAGTGAAACCCTAGGATATTTTATACTACCTCAGATATTCAGACAATTAGTTTAAAGAGAAAAACGGAAGTTGAATTTCTCAAACCATTGAATCATATCTCATATTATAAGAGTATAGATTTTGTTTATCATTAATAATCAACATTCACCAATACATTTTATTAATTTTGTTAGCCTTTCACGCTACCAAGTTAAGTGACATTAAGATAAGCGTTAGTTAATCAAAATGGCAGGGGGATTTGTTTTTAACTCACCTAGCTTAGATGTAAACTAGTTTGACCTCAACGATGTGCGATATACAAAACATACTTGATATTTTACATCTACTTATCGTTTCTCGAAAAGATAAAATAAGTAACTGGTTGATCGAGAAAAAAAATTGAAGGTTTTATTTGGCTTTTGTAAAATATGCGTGAAATAACTAATTTGTTGCCTTAGAGTATTAAGTTTTTCGAAAGTAATTATCAAACATGGTGTGCAGAAGTCAAACTCATTGTTCTATTTCGACCACGTAAGCATTTTCTCTAGGAGAAACGTAGATACTTTAAACTATTTAGTTAATTTTCAATTTCTGTTATTTAGTTCTGTTTGGTTTAAACAGAATAACCAAGTTTCAAGCACTCATCTCGCATACCTATGTACCAATTTATGTTTGTTTATCTTAGCAACCTAACTTGGCATATCATACAATGTATGGATGGCGTTGATTTCAATTATTAATCATTAACATGCTAGTATTCTTACTTATTCATTTTACGTGAATTTCCCAGACTTAACTACTAGGTTTTCAAGTTAGGAATATACCAGCGACATTCTCTTTATTTTGCATTCAACTTGATTTACTGGCTATGAGTTAATTCTATTGATTTTAAAATTTTCTGATTTCTAATATTTCATCTGCTGAATGATGACACGATACCAGTATTACTTACTAGTGATAAAAAATTAGACTTATCAACAAGTAATACGTTTATAAATCTTTTCTGTTCTATTTACGACGATTATTCAAAGTAATAGTTAGAAAGTCACTGTAAAATGGATTTTCGAATAGTATTCTGTGAGATCTATGCCTACAGTAATTCTTTTTAAATTTGGTACAGTCACTTGAAGAGAGATCAAAAGAAAATTCTTGAATTTTGGGGTACACTTAATTAGGGTATAAAAGGAAGTTACTAGCTAGTTAAAAAAGTGATTTGTTCCAAAAAACGTTAAGATTTATGTTTATTTAATAAAAGGTCTACTTACCTGCCGAATCTCGTTGATTTTATTACCTCCCCTTCCAATCACGCATCCTATAAGGTCGTTTGAAATTAAAATTTCACAACGATATTGCATTCCACCAGGCGCGTTGGCGATTGGTGCCTTTAAAATCGCTGAGTTTCGTAGTAACTTAGGTGTGTGGAATAATGGAGTATTCATGCCACTTTGAAGGGTAAGAGAAGGAGGTTGCAATTGGCATGGCGATTGAACAGCAGACATTATCGGTTGTGGTACTGTAAATATAAAAAGCGAAGAATGAGCAAACCAGAAATTGATAAGTAAACCAGTAGCGGTAAATAAACTACCATCATATGAGAATAAGAATATTTGCATTATTACAAATCGGTCTTTTTGAATTAATCATTCACTATAAACGCTTTCCAGTCAAAATTTGAAGCGTCAGTTACAAAACCAACCGACCCGGAGATTACACAGACAATGAATAATATCCAAAAACATACTAAGAGTTGTAGTTACAGAACTCTTCGAGATAACACAAGTAAGTTAAGTAAGTAGTCAGTAAATACCAATTGATAGCTTATTGGACACTCATTTCTCAGTGAAGATTCGTTTCTATGGATGAAGTTGTGTTGTGACAGTCATTGTAGTAGATTATGTTTGATGTTCTGTGGTTGAAAGAAAACCAACGGAAACCTTTGATCTGATGACAGTTGGCATTCATTACCATAGAAGTTTTTAGCGACTTGTGACTTTGTGTTCCTTAGTATCATTTCCAGGTACGTTATTACTGTTGTGTTCGGTCAGTGATTGAACTCCTGTAAGACTAAGATGTGGTTTTGTTTAAAAGTTACAACTTAATAATTAACTTCCTGAACACCATCGTAGTAATGTTTCTGACTGAAGCGAGCTTGCTCCTTACTGGATGAACTATTGGAGACAAGCCTTGTTGGGGAATATCAGACGACAAGATACTTAAATTTAGAGCTTTCTATAGATTATCTCAAATAGTTTAAAATCAAAGCAGTTAGTATGCTTGAAACCCAATAATTCTATAAGCAGAAACCGAATTAGCATCAGTGACAGTTATAGAGCAAGCATGACCTGTTTTTTGTCTAAAATTCCTCGATTGATATGACAAAACAAGATGTTCATTTCTTTCCTGATGGAAAAAGAACTCTTACGCACTTGATGTTTTATGATATTTTTATTTTGTAACGGAAATTACTCACTAATAAACTGGTTAAAATACTAATGTCGGTCTACATATAAGTGAAATATTCATTGACTACATCGTACTATTTTCCTTATAAGGTGATCAATCATATCTGCATAATGGCATATTTATTAAAAATCTTTACTTAGGAAAGCACCCATATACGGGACATTATGCAGATGTTAATCAATATTATCTGGTACTGATTGCAATTGAGTAAGTTATGTAAGCAAGAGAATACAAAATGTTCACTAAATTACTGAATGCCGTACTGCTCTTGTATTCAGAAGTTAAAAGTGAGTGGTATATATTTAAATACATATGAATCCCCAAGAAAGTCATTCTCTTTTAATCAAAATCCGTTATCACAGACAGTGATGTAACCGTCAAATATTTCATATTGTATGGGTGATCATAAAAAAATCAATCAAGTCCCTTTTGTTTGAAGTTTTTTGGTCTATGTAACTCCATCAGAGGTTCAGCCAATTCATTGACGCAATTAGCTACAACTTTTGGTCACTTGCGATAAAGTGATTATACGTTGGATATTTCTTGATGTTGACTGAACCACATTGATCTTGTTTTTAGCGTGACCACTTAGCTAACTGACATTACTCAGTACAGTAACTGGTGTTTGAAGACTGAAGAGAATAGGACATAATATTTTATCACTCTACATAACATTAATCACTCGAACATGCACTCATATTAAGGAAAAGGCATGAGATTTGTTTAGTACACCTCTAAACGGATCACGAAATCTTAAAACAATGAGAAAATTTACCTACCCCGCCTTCAGTTGGACTTCTTGTATAAAAGCTACTAATACAAAATGGAGTAGGTTCGAACCCACCTCCCTATGGTTTAAAGTCAAATGCTTTAATCATCAAGACATCATTCAATAGAATTATATATTTGCAAAATTATTGTCCAAATTAAGAAAATTTAACAACTTCACTAGTTTAACCTGAATATTATGTTATAGTGAAACGGAACATTTTTATTTTCATTCAATCAAATCCAAGTGAAATTGTTTTTATTTATTTTTAGGTAGACATGGAATTCCAAACTAGTAAATGAACCAACTAACCATGAATGAAGAAAAAAAAACATCAGACTAAATCGATTTAAAAACAATCATATGAATATACATGATCAATAATTAAACATTTAATTCTAAATTACTTCACTTACAATATGAGATCTATAATTATTCCGAACTGCTTTAGAAACTGAGAAAGACCAAAACTAATTAAATTACTCATAGTTTCAAATTTAAAGAAACTTCAAGTGAATAGTATTCACAAGTATTAAAAAAAATGACCTATTGGCCTCTAAAATATAATTGCCTTGTTGATTATCCTGAGGGGGATTTTTTTTAACATTGATCGATTCAGCTTGTTAAGTTGTCATATATGCTTGTTTGGATTATAAGTTCATGAAAAAAAGTTTACTTAATAACAAAGATGAATAATAGCTAGCAGTGGAATCATATTTATACGAAATATCAAATACTTCAGAAATTTATGTTCATGGTAGTAGCCATATAAAAGAATTTGAGATTATATTTGTAAAGTTTGGATTGATATCATGAAGAGATTAATTTTAGACCATCAGTTGAAACCTGAGAGCACTGGAAGACCGTTTCGTCCTAGTATCGGACTCCTCATCAGTACGAATCCTCGATTTCCAACGCGGGATTCCAACCCAAGACTACTCCAGTGTTACCTGGACGAAACTAATATTATCAAAGACTATATAAACCATG
>NC_031498.1:13310088-13316027 GCF_000237925.1 Schistosoma mansoni
CTGCATCTCAGAATTGATGTTCATTCTGGGGCTCGAGTGGATAACGCGATGGCGTTTAAAGCTAAAGATACTGGGTTCTAGTCTCAGAGTGAACATCAACTCTGAGACACAGGTACATCCAGCTGACGAGTCCCAAATAGGATGAAACGCACGTCCTGGATTCCACTGCTATCCACTATCCATCTTTGCTTATAATGCTTGTGAACTAAGGCTATATCGAGGCAGTACTCACAGTATGCACATATGCCAATAAGAGACTGATCAATTGCAGTTCTAAACATCAATGGGAAGATTCAAACAAACAATACCAAGTGTACTTAAAAGTTTTCTTAGTTTAAAAAATTCTTCTCAAAATAAATCAACAAATTTTTTTATCAGATATGGAAATTTAAATAATAAGAAAAAACGAACAAAAAAGTGATTTTGATTGATGAAATAAAAAATTTTTTCGATTTAGATACTCCCTACATTAGTAGTGGAATAGATCTAAATATCTCATCACAACTTCAGTTTTCGGAGGACTTCAATGGATTGTTCTACATGTTGTCTCATATTCCTCTTGATTGATGAATCGGATGAAAATAGTTCAAATAAAATATTCTTCTCTAGTAGATCAAATATCAACTGTAATATTTAAAAATAGTCATGAGTATTGGATTTTTCTGAAGAAATAAAATTTTAACAGTCAAATAATGGTTTAAGAAACTGATGTACAATCAAAGTAATCTACAGTAGAATTAAACAACTCGATGTAATAAAGCTTAGTTTTAAGTTGATTTCATTAATTCAAATTCCACAGAATTAAATGGTTAAAATTTCCATTGATTTCAAGTATCCAGAAAAAAAGTTCGTTACATATTTGTGGTGTCAGCACAGTGACATAAAATTACTCTTAAATTGCTCTCAAAAGTGAACTGTAGTTTAGACTTATTATTCTAAGGTTCAGTGAAGTATGGAATTTGCTGGCAGAGATAACATTTAGTTTCAGTAATACCTTATTAAATTGTAACATGTAGAAAATTGAATACACCTCATGCTGCTCGATGTTTAAAATTTAAACCTATCATTTTGAAAAATTGAACATTAGGAAGGTATTCGGTCATTTTGATTTAGTTCTTTCAAAGATATTTCAGTAGTCTAAAATTTAAGTGTCACTAATCTTCATTTATTTTCTGTTAACACTTCATGTTTATCTTCGGAATTAAGAACCATTATATGTGAAAATACTTTCAGTATAACTGGTTAAAACAAAATGCACATGAAAAATGAAATAGATCAAGTTGTTTTAATTTTTATTGATAGTGATCATCAATAGAGTGTACTACAAATATCATTTAAGATCTCAGTGTCTGGATAGAATTCAGAGTTAATATTTTCAGTTCGACAAACTCAATATTTGGAAGCAGTGGTGAATCATCAGGAAATCTAGTTAGGATATCTTTATCAAATTCCTTTTTAATCTCTTCATGCTCATACAAAGCTATCTCATCACGAGCAAATAAAATACGAGTTGAATAAATGTGTTGTTACAAACCAGTCAATCATCTTACGTTAACTCAGATAATTAATTGACTACTTATGTTCTTGTCAGAGTATAAATGCTTACACTCATATTCAATCTTTATCCCTTCGTTTTGGCCGGTCTGTCTGATAGACGCTTGATCTGTTGGGCTAGTTTGGTTGGGATTAATCATCCTCGATATAGTTTCGATTTTGACTTTTGAAAATCTCATGCTGCAAATAAACCGAACTATACGTTGGGTTTTAGCTTAGGCAAATATCCGAAGTGAACCGGAAGCATATGCAGTTGGAGTCAAATAATAACCTTTTACATGTCTATTACTATTTAAGACCAATAAATAATATGTTGTTTAAAATAAGTACCATTAATGACTAAAGTATGCAATTCTGTCTGATTTTTGATAACGTTATATTCTATTAAGGGATATGACAGCGGAATATTATGAATGATAAATACTGTCAGCTAGAACAGTAATTAGTTCAAGGTTACGACAGCAGTCATTTAAGAACTATTTACTTCTTAAAATTTATTGACTGAAGTCTATTTTATCAACCTCATAATGTATTATAAATGTGAATGAATTAATTTGAAATGATAGAATTCTCATTCAGTAACTCATAAAAATATGGAATTCACATATCCGTTGACTACTTTTAAAGTAATTGTAAGAACTTACTGATCAATTAATTCTACAGGTAAGTAAAACTATAGAAAAAATATGATTAATTCAAATGAAACGAAACCTCTGACTAAGGAAATAAATGTTTCATCCACTTTGTTCTGGAAAATTTTCTGAGTTTGTAAAATTATATATCTTTATGGTGAATAGTTATCGTACTTAAACTACTCTTAAGTGAATTAAAACTAACCTCTCTTCTTTAACAAGTTTCTGTTTGACTCTAGGCAATGGAGCCAAAAAATAATTATTGGTAACACTTAAAAAGGAATTGATGATAAGGTCGTGTGATTTTTTATGAAGTGAAGATATAATCTGGTTCGTAAGATGACTCAGGTGGAATGGAACTGAAAATCATAGTGAGCACATATATAGTATCATCTTTATGTATCACATTCATGAATTTATTCATACTATATTCTTTTAAGTCATCTGGAACTCTTCAAATTCGTCAAAAGATCTATAGTCGTAACCGATTCATTTCACAATCTTCATTTCATAGGGAGCGCACACAGAGTAGACTTAGCTGCATGTTACAATCATTAAGTAAAAGCAGTGTACTAAATACGCTGAAATTTTTACAGAGATAAAAATAACACATCTTTTTAGGGTATTTTTTTGAGAAAACCCTATTATTCATTTATATCAGGATCAAATCGACGGGTCGTAAGATATTAGTTAAATACGCATAGAAACTTATGGAATCAGATGTTTAGTGTTCTGTATGCGAAAAATTCATTTAATTTTTATAGCTTTGCAGAAAATATAAATCAACAGTTAAAATATGAACAATCACAACAATACAAATCTGCAATGACTTAACATAATACTAATACTGTTAATGGTATGGCCGTTTGTCAAAGATGCCGAACAAACTGTTGTTCAACAGAACAAGATTGATATGGCTCGAAACAAGGAAGAAAGTAAAACTATAGATAAACACTTATTTTTGGACCAATCATATTGATTCTTAATTGATCTAAATGATATTAAAATTTGCGGGGAAATACGTCATTTTGAATATCTGGTCAATAATAATTAAATGTGAATGCATCAATAATTTATTGTGTTTATATAATTTAAAAAATCAATAAGTTAAACCACTTCGACTATCATTTATAACTAAATGATTGAGATATAGATTTATTCTTTCCTAACAAAACCATACTTAAATTCATTTAATATTGTTTGTTTGAATCTTCCCATTGATGTTTTGGACTGCAACTGGTCAGTCTCTAATTGGCATATGTGCATACTGTGCGTATTGCCTCGATATAGCTTTAATTCACAAGCATTATAAGCAAAGATGGATAGTGGCATCCTACTTAATTGAATGAATTACAAGAAGTTTTAACAGAACACTTTTACATATGAAATTAAACATTCACGAATGAGCCTTAATTGATTATAACAATATTAAATGACACTTCTTTGATTTTACAAATTAAATGCAAATGTAAAATATAGAGTATCGAACTAGTAATCGGGTAACAATTTAGTGTGAAGTTATTCATCCTGTTTACGATATTCAAAAAAAGTACAACTTCAGATATTTTTAAACAGTTTTTCATTCATTTAGTGGGTGAGTACAGAACTGAATAGTGTAATTTTCACGGAAGATTTCATTCTAAACATATAAAGTCATTTACATATGCCTATTAGGAATATTTCAGTGTACTTTATTCCAACATATCGAATGGAAAATATAAATAAAGTCAAAGTTAAAGCTTGAAATGAAATCTCCAGTATAGATTATAGTAGCGCTCACCCACCAAGTGAACGAAAGAATGCCTGAGAATGGTTAATATCACACACATACTAAACATTGAAATATGATTAAGAAATGTACTCAAGATACGTAACTTATCTCATTAGTTTGTACGTCATGAGTTACAAAAGTGTGTTTCAAGGTACATATTTACTAGTTGGATGTTCGTGCCTTTATTAACAAATTCATATATTTTGTGTATGTGATTTTTATCCTTGTGCTTGTTCAGGCACAAGTGTTATTGACTCAAATTTGTTTACAGAATAAGTTAAGAATTGATCGATAAACATGTTGGGCCTAACAGTATGTGAGCAACAATCAATATTTTCGAAACAGAAACATTAGAATGAGTCATCATTTTGAAAATCTAGAGAACAATTTCTTAACTTGAGGATTACAACTGACGAGTTAAACTGAATTTCTGAGATATCAGAGGAAGCAAAAAGAAACTATTTATATTGCATTGGTTGTGTGAATCTTCTAATTGACATTCAGGATTGCGATTGATCATAAGTACATCCTGTGCGGATTGCTTTGATACTGCCTTAAGTTTTGTCCCAGAATGAACATCAACTCTGGGATAACAGGTGTATCTAGCTGATGAGTCCCATATAGGACGAGGCATACATCCTGGATTCCACTGATAGACACCATTCATCTTTGCTTAGGAAGAAACTATTGTCTAATCACATTGCATCCACAGGATGGTCGTAAGATGTTTCATACTTTTATATTTATCAATTCTGTAAAGCCAGCCTCCTAACGGAGTAAAGAATTTTGAATGGTTCAATATTAACAGCTTTTACTGTTGTCATTCATAATAACGCGACAGTCACCAATAGGCATCTATTCAATGAAAAATTGCAAAATATATTCTAATGTTCTGAAATGGAATTCTTTGGGCTGAAAGAGTTAGTGATGGTGAGGATTCGATTTGTAAGTGAAGCAAATATTTTATTAAATTTATAGTCAACCATTTCAACATTGACCATTATATTGAAGAATTATGAGTAGTAGTTAGACTATACACATGACAATAACTTCATTTAGCCCGCCTAGTTCAAGTGACCTAAATCATAGAGAAATTGTTCACAAAGAATATTAATCCGTAATATTAATCAACCTATTCCTCAGTTCAGTAGTTTTTATTACTATAAAGTTCTAATGTTAATCTGATTGATTTTGACAATTGATTCAGACAAGAACTTGATTTTAATTTCTGAAAATGTAATACTTCTCAAAGATACTCATTAGCTAGCTTAAACATGTTAAAACTACGATAATTATCGTTGCTAGGACTGGGTTAAGTTTAGGCTGTATCATGATTGAATATAAAAACGCATTTCATTGATTTTAGGCTAAGCGACATATAAGTTGTTATTATTATTATCATCATCATCAATTAATGATGGCTTTATTCAGTGTTATATTCTTAGTACAATATAGAATCCTCAACACAAAGTTTTCCAACAAGTTTCTTTAACAAGAAAAGTAAGAAAAACAGATAATTGCTTGCTTATATACATAAACTAAGTAAATCAAATACCTGAAATTAAATGGAATGTTTTATTAAGACATGAATATACATAATGTTTTAATTAGAAACATGTTTAAGAATACAAGTTACTGACTGGGTCAGGCTTAATAAACTGTTTTTCACCTAGCAAATTTGCTAGGTAAGGTATTTTAGAGCTTTTATATATTTAGCAAAGATGAATAGTGGATAGCAGTGGAATCCAGGAAGCGCGTTTCGTCCCATTTGGGACTCGTCAGCTGCATGTATTTGCATCTCAGAGTTGATGTTCACTCTGAGAAGTGGCTATCAGGACTCAGTGGCCGAGTGGATAACGCAATGGCATTTGAAGTGAAAGGTACTGGGTTTGAGTCCCAGAGTGAACATCAACTCTGAGATGCAGGTACATCCAGCTGACGAGTCCCAAATAGGACGAAACGCGCGTCCTGGATTCCACTGC
>NC_031498.1:13316227-13395225 GCF_000237925.1 Schistosoma mansoni
TCATCAGCTAGATACACCTGTTATCCCAGAGTTGATGTTCATTCTGGGACAAAACTTAAGGCAGTATCAAAGCAATCCGCACAGGATGTACTTATGATCAATCGCAATCTTGAATGTCAATTAGAAGATTCACACAACCAATGCAATATAAATAGTTTCTTTTTGCTTCCTCTGATATCTCAGAAATTCAGTTTAACTCGTCAGTTGTAATCCTCAAGTTAAGAAATTGTTCTCTAGATTTTCAAAATGATGACTCATTCTAATGTTTCTGTTTCGAAAATATTGATTGTTGCTCACATACTGTTAGGCCCAACATGTTTATCGATCAATTCTTAACTTATTCTGTAAACAAATTTGAGTCAATAACACTTGTGCCTGAACAAGCACAAGGATAAAAATCACATACACAAAATATATGAATTTGTTAATAAAGGCACGAACATCCAACTAGTAAATATGTACCTTGAAACACACTTTTGTAACTCATGACGTACAAACTAATGAGATAAGTTACGTATCTTGAGTACATTTCTTAATCATATTTCAATGTTTAGTATGTGTGTGATATTAACCATCATCAACTCTGAGATGCAGGTACATCCAGCTGACGAGTCCCAAATAGGACGAAACGCGCGTCCTGGATTCCACTGCTATCCACTATCCATCTCTGCTTACCATGCTTGTGAATTAAGGTATATCGAGGCAATACGCATAGTATGCACATATGCCAATTAGAGACTGACCAGTTGCAGTCCTAACACATTGATGGGAAGATTCAAACAAACTATACTAAATGAATTTTATATATTTACTTGTGTGACTAGGTTCTAGTGACTTAATGTATCGTCCTACCAGAAGATATACACGGAGAAGGATCTTAATGAAGTGGATGGTTAGTATCTGATATAATAACACCTGCCAGAAGTTTGCAAGATTTTAGATGTCTATCCACATCCATACTAATAATGACTCTAAAAGATTCACCACACACCCTGCTAACTGCCTACAGCATTCTTCATAATACAGCAAAATCTCTTCTCCAAAGCCCTGAAAAGAATAATGAAGAGCAGTAAATAATAATATGTAGTATGCAGGAATTAAGAAATCGGAATAGTAAATGCCGAATGGTTCAAAAACTTGCACCCTCTTTATGTAGTAAGTCAGATGGAAAACTTTTCTCGTTAATAGTAAAACATGAGAAGACTAAAAAAGATCAGAGGAAAAACGTACACCAAGTTAAATAACCTTTGAGGCTGTGTTTATTAAAGAATCTCCAGCATTACAAGCTTTATGGGATTTCAACTAGGTGTTTACTTGCTGTTCATGTCTCAGGCTAAAGTTAACAGTTTAACATTTGGATAGATTAAGTGTGAGACCAATAACAAGAGACCATCGTTTAGTAAGAGACAAGAACTTATTCATTTTAAGGGGATATGAAGAGGTGGAAATCGGTATACAGATGGTGAGATCGCCCGCGTATTCAATAAAAGTGTTTTCTTTGGGAGTCGGTATATCGTACAGAAAAAAAGAGAAAAGAAGAGGGGGAAGAACAGCTCTTTGTGGCACACCCACATTAGTCAGTAGAGATGTTGAACACTTTCCTCCGAACACAATGTACTGTTTTCTTCCAGATAGAAATTATCTCAAGTGTTTCAAAGAGATTTATTATTCAAGGTTACCTACTTCACAAACACAGTTCAGTTTTTGAATATACACTATCGTAGACATTTGAAAAATTCTGTCGTTTATGTAAGTGCAATACAGACTGTAGGTAATTTGTTTCCTAAAGAGAATTTAATTTAATTTAAAATAAATTTGGCTACGATTTTTCGATACATCAAATGACTAAATATTAATTTAAAATTGAGCAATGGAATATTTATATTCATCGAAGTTTCCATTATGACTACACTAACTGAATGCTACTTGTGTAGTATATGTTTTAAAATAAATCCACAAAGCCCCGTCTTTCATAATAATCATCATGTGCTCACTAGCGACTGGATTTAAGATGTATTTCTTGGAGTTCTCGAGAGAAGTCGTGTCCAGCGTTCAACAGTGTCTGTTGTGAGGCTGTGACTCACTGAGGACAATGGTGGACGGCGGAGCGATTTCGCGGATTGGTTGAAGTTAGACATTAACACCGTTGGATGACGGCCCCGTGGTCTAGAATTTAAGCGTTCGCGCACGAGACCGAAGAGCCTGGGTTCGAATCTTGAGGGGTGGGATCGTGGATGAGCACTGCTGAGAAGTCCTATATTAAAACAAAACAGCCGCCCAGTGCTTTCGGGTTTTCTATGGTGATATCAGTCAGTCAGCTACAACGTAGGACCAGGCACATATATGCATCGGTACAAGTTGCCATACCTCGTTAGCACAACAAGATCAACACCGGATTAATAGTAGTTAATTTAGTGTTGGTAGTAGTATATAAATTATAGGTTGTATATAAGGATATAGTATAGGAAGGAAGAGAGATATGAAGCAATTTTAGTCTCAAGGTTTAAGGGAAGATAAAGAGTGTATACACCTACGCCATTGTGATCGATTCTGAGCCATGTCACACAGAGTCTCCAACCATTGGTTACGATAGTCACGCGGACCCCAACCAGGTAGTCTGCATCTGCCAACATGGCTCAGACTAGAAGTTAGTGACTTCAAGCACTGATGCCATGTTTTGGTTTGGCCGCCCCTAACTCTCTTCCAACCGTCCCCAATACTAGTCATAATAGCGCACCGTGGTAATCGGTGTTCAGGCATACGTAACACATGGCCCAACCATCTCAGTCGATGAAGATTCATCACCTCATCAACTGATTTACCATCGTTCCCTAATACCCTGCGTCTAACCTCACTATTACTTACCCGGTTATCCCAGCAGATGCGAGCAATATTTCTAAGGCATCTGTGGTCAAATACTAGTAACCTACGAGTATCTTCTACTCTTAATGGCCATGTTTCACAGCCGTAAAGTAGAACAGAACGAACTGATGCGCAGTATACTCGTCCCTTAATTGATAGACGGATATCTCGTCTACGCCATAGGTGACGTAAGTTGGCAAAAGCCAAACGAGCTTTTTGAATCCGTGCTGAGATTTCGTCAGACACCAACCCATTATGGCTGATCAGACTTCCAAGATAAGTGAAGTTGTCGACGCGTTCGACTACTTCACTCCCTATCCTTAGTTCGGGTGTTGACGCAGGCCAGTCCTGGAGTAACAATTTACATTTGGATGGGGAGAAACGCATCCCAAACATCCTGGCATTATTACTGAGTTCCAACAGAAGACTCTGCATTTTGCCAGCGTCTTCACCAAACAGGACTATGTCATCTGCGTATTCTAAGTCGCTTAGTGGTCCCCCTGGTAGGAGATCAATTCCTGTAAATTCAGTCGAAGAGAGTGTTATTTGCAGCAACAGGTCTATAATGAAGTTAAACAAAAACGGGGATAGTGGACAGCCTTGACGTACACCACTTGAGGTTGTAAAATCATATGACAGTTCGCCATAAGCTCTTACTCGACTAATAGTGTTCGAGTAAAGAGCCTTCACAAGGTTTATGTACTTCTCAGGTACACCTTTCAATGACAGACACTGCCACAGAACCTCTCGGTCTACAGAGTCAAATGCTGCTTTCAAGTCAAGAAAAACTATCATTGTCGGACGCCGATAAGCGTGTCTGTGCTCTAAAACTTGACGAATGGTGAATATGTGGTCGATACAGCCACGACCAGGTCTGAAGCCAGCCTGATTTTCTCGTGTTTGCAGTTCACGAGTCTTAGTTAGGCGCCCGATAATTATTGAGGCTAGTATTTTAGATACTATATTAGTCAGACTAATCCCTCTATGGTTATCGCAGGATGATTTTGACCCCTTTTTATATATTGGGACAATCAGTGATTGTGACCAGTCGGATGGGATTACATCCGTCTCCCAGATTTTAGCCAGAATATTAGTCAACCTAATCGCTAAAATTGGACCACCATATTTAAAGACCTCTGGAGCCAATCCATCAGGACCAGCTGCTCTTCCTCGTTTCAGATTACTTATAGCCTTTTGAACTTCAAGTAGGGTCGGGGGGCCTACCTCAATGTTCCATTCAGGTTTTCTAGGAATAGTGGGTAGTTGTGCAGTAGCTGAAGGCCAGCTAAACTGCTCCTTAAAGTGTTCCGCCCATCGTTCTAAACGTTTAGGTTGAGAGCAGATAAGGGTTCCGTCTTTTTCGGAGATTGTCTCACTTACACTTGACTTCTTAATTCCGGTTTCTTTTATTAGTCTGAATAGTTGCCTGGTGTTGCCTACAGCCGCTGCCTTTTCCATCTCTTTTGCTTTCGTTGCCCACCACTGCTCACGATCGTTCCTTAGACTTTTAGTTAACCTAGATCTAATTTCTTTACGCTCTTCGTCGTGTTCAGAGCCTGATGGGATGAGTTTACGCGAATCCATCAGTGAAATAGACTTAGAGGAAATCCACTGGTTTTTTGGAGCCCTATGGTTTAAATGACTAATAGATGTGACTGCTGTTTCCACAGCTGTTCGTATGTCTTTCCAAGCAGCATCTGGGTCAGTCTCGTTTACAGAACTGCCTAGATGTGAACTCAGTTGTTTCTGGAATTCGCATTTGGCTTTCTCGTCCTCCAGTTCAATCCTAATGGGTCTTCTTAGTGTAATTTTCCTGCATCCATTGAGGCGCAGACAAATGCGCGCTCGTATTAAAGCGTGATCAGAGTCTAAACAAGTATTCCAATACGAGCGACATTCTTCTATTGAGCCTCTCCAACGATGACTGATGACAATATGGTCTATTTGAGTCCATCGTTGGTTTGGTGCAGGTGGTCGCCATGTTAGACGATGTCTCTCCTTATGCTTAAAATTAGTGCTTGCTAAAAATAAACGATTGTCTGAGCATAGTTGCAACAGACGATCACCATTATCGGTTCGTTGAGCCGGAATACTAAAACACCCACCTAAATGTCTTTCTGTTTGATTTAAGCTGCCTACCTGGGCATTAAAGTCACCCGCTACGACTACTATGTCTGTGCGCTTAGCTTTCTGAAGAAGCTCAGAGTTTTCTGTAAAAGTCATCTTTTACTTCATCATGGCTGCAGTCAGTGGGAGCGTAGGCAGAAACGACGAAAAGGCAACGACGTGTGTCCCTATCCTTCCGAGTTCTTACGGAGCCATTTAGCCGGACAGCACACAGGCGACTGTTAACGGGGATCCATTCTAGTAGTGCCTGTTCTGCCCTTGTACTTAGTGCTATGCCTACACCTGCAAGTCCACGAGAACTAGCCAACGGGTCGCCAGATACACGGAGGGTGTATTTCGTCGGCTGTCCATTTTGGTGAGGTGAGGTCAAGTGAATGACCACACTGGGATCCTGTATGCGTGTTTCGGAGACACAGCATACATCAATGGTACGAGATTCTAGAGTTTTAGCTAAGGAGGCCTGTTGACCGATTTGGCATAGGGTACGTACGTTGAAGGCTCCAATGTGTAGTTTGGAGCGAGGTTTTAGTAGACCTGGGACAGCGTTTCGCGCACTAGAATCGTTGGCCATGGTGACACTTGAGGAGGAAACCGGAACAGGAAGTTTAGTGTTGAAAGTCAAGGTAGAAGGAATAGTAGGAAGTGAAGAAGGAGATTGATTATGAATACAGTGGTCTTGAGTTTTGTTAGAGGTATGAGGGCAGTTATCACTTCCCGGTTGCCCACACCGTGGAAGGGTTCTTCTAGAGGTACCTGAAAAGGAAATTGGGTTAGAAGTGGTCTTAATGACCTGAGAGCGTGACCGCAGTGCCCAAGGGACAACTGCTTGAGGTCGGTCACACACGACCTTTTTGTGGGTAGTTTTTGTGTTAGCTCCGTTCTTCAAAAAAAACCTTACCGCCGGAGACGGATATCCGTGGGATAAGGCGAGGTGTGCATTTTTAGGGTCGACCTTTTCTAACCCCACCCCTCCTTGTGGGAAGGCAGCATCGCTGTCATGCTGGTTGTCTGAAGGAAACACCTTACTGCTGTCACACCTCTGTACAGTCAGCAGTACGACTTCGCCTTCGGACCTTGGGTTTGCTGCTTTTAGTCTCACCGCTCTTCAACCGACCTGTCTGGCATGGTAGGACCTCGAGGAACGATTGTTCCAGCCAGCATAGCTCGATTGCTTCATCACGATAGGCAAGCCCGACCACCACGTCAAGGTAGCAGCAACGATCGGGACTATGGTGATATAGCTTCAATCGACTCATGAATTCAACTATTAAATAACTACTAAACTTAATATCAATCAAGTGGTGATGAGTCAGTTAATGGTATCATGATTTCAGTATTATTTATCAAAATAATGATCAATGATCAAAGACTTAATTTAGAGATCAAGACGAATCAAGAAGTTATTATATTCAAATGTTTCATGTAATTACCGAATTGAATTAGAATTTCACATAGCCAACAAATTACATAATAAATAGAAAGCAAGTTGAGTAAATTTTTGAAAGACAAACGCTCATAATAATTACGTAAGAATGAAACGATAAACATTGGAAATAGTTTTGTGTAAACAGGGCGATGAGAAGTACTGTGAAAAATGGAATAAAAGCTCAGTTGTAGTTCACCACAGTATAATGGATAAAATGTTAGATAAAAGTTCAGGCTACATTAATAAACAAGTTGGTTGAAGTGCCTATACAAATTCCCTTGGAATATAAAGAATAAGTTTCACAAAACGAATGAGCATGACTTCTCCCGTGTTTAGTAGATGTATGCACAGATCATGTAGTACAGGTAATGAGATAAGATGAGTCTCTCCGAAAGTTTTATTCACGTCAGATTGATATCATGTGTCCGTAAAGCGATCGGATATATAGTTATTGACTCTTATTAACTATCCTTTCAATAACTATGAAGGCTAGTGGTCAGGAATTCGACAATGAAATTATCACATTTGACGGCAGATGCAATTATCTACACAGGATCAGTCGTGCTAGTAAATCTAAAAGAAGGAGTTGAATCAAAAGCCTAAATGGAAATAAGTATTTCTTTATTCAATTAATTTGATGTATCTTAATTGAATTATAATATTGGTTAACAGGTAGATAAATGAATTTATTTTATGTTCTGGAAAGGACTTATCAGTTTCTCTCTTTGGTGTCTGGAATGGTCTATAAATGTAATGTTGTTATCTTTTTGATTCGTTTTGTTTCTAATCGTGGTTTCCTGAACTGTTGTTTCTGTTATATTTATTTATTCACATGGCGTTTAAGATATTGCTTGAATTAGGGAAACATCTAGAGATTTGTCCTGGCATCTAAAATTATGTCGTCTAATCTGCGAGTTATTATGACTAATCACATCTGGATTTCATTTCAATCATCCAAACTTGTGCTCTTTGATAGAAAGATAAGTGTCTATTCAAGCCATACAATGATTTTATTGATAGGTCTTCCTGCATTACACCAAATCGTTATGATTCAAACTGAGGAACAAACATTTGTGTCGCTCAGTCATGTGGAAGTTCCATGGGTGATCACAATATTTTTTCTACAGAATCAGCACTCGAATTTACAAGCGCAGTAAGCCTTCAGATTCAATTAACAACTGAGCTTATCAACTTGAGCAATCTCAAATAGTTTAGTTATTAAGTCACAATTATGTGATTTTGTAATCAAATTTTTATGAACGTCACGTTTTATTCAATCCAAAACACATTTAAATTTGGTTGCTTAATGTGTATGTAGTTTGGTTAAGTCTAACATTGTAATAAATCATTTTCAAACACTTTATATGATTCACAGCTAAATCAACTTATTTGCAAGTAATCGTGACACTAGTTTACATTGTTGTCAAATGATGAATATTGCGAATCATCTGCATTTATGGAGTTATTAGGCAATTAAATCAATAAAAGCGTGAGTATTAGCCATCAGCTCACTGAATATTCTATTGTTCTTGATGTTCATTGGTATCCCTAAAATATGTACTAAGTCATACAGCCTTATAGCCTCTCCAGATTTCTGAAGATTTCTGTTTAGAAGAACTACGAAGATGAAAACTTTATGGATAAAGTAAGTTACAAATAATGATTACTTAAAACTCGGGATAATGATTAGAATTGAAACAGAAGGTGAGGTGTGATCTAATTTAAATAGCTTTCAGGCTAATAAACCAACCTTTTATTAACTATGATTCATTATCCAACTTCTAATTATACTCCTCATTCAATTTGATTAAAAACATTAAACATTAAAAAATAATTCGTTTCTTCAATTTTTTTAAGTTTTGAAATTACTATTTTAAGTTATCAGCGTAATCACTAGCTGCTTTTGCATACATCAGAGTTAATATTTACTTTAAGTTTTGACGTTTTATGCTTAATGTATTGACTTATATCTATGTAGGCAGTTTAAAGTAACATGTAATTCCAATATTGATTTTGAATTTAGATACTTTATATGTGTTAAGTTGTGTGTTACTTTTTGCTATTAATTAAATTTGGAGATGTTGCTTGTGATTGTATGGTGGTAACTACTTAGCCTATTTATAGTGTTTTCAACTTTTATATGAATATTATGTGATGTAAGATGTTGAACAAGGCAAAAAGAATAAGATTAGTTGAATAAAATTACTATTTTTGATTAGATTACAAGATCACCTTAAATCAGCAAACTGAACGAAGGATCCGCAACACAACGACAAGAAAAGCTAAACTACTCTAATTTGTCCCAGCCCTGCTAACTAGAGGGAGAAGACCTGGCTCAGATGAGGAAAAGTTATATTCCACAGACCACCCGAAGCACGAACAATAACAAGCACACAACTCAGACGTATATATACAGCATAAAAATGTCCTTGGGAAATGTCACGAAATAGCATATTAAAAGAGGCAAAGAACCAATGACACTAAGGGTCCTTCCGGGTGGGAAATACAATATGAAAGTAAAAATGAACGCTTTCGGCGTGAAAACAAGAAATTCAAATTTCCAGAATAATATTACAAAAATAATACATTTACCAAGTGATTTCTGTGGATCTAGCATCCCCAACAAAAATGAATTTAAAGCACCTCAATAATTATATAAATTTCGATAAAATGAAGTTACAACAGCACATATGAGAGAATAATATTGTTTTTAGTTATCTCATCATCAGATTTTATCCAAATATGCATAAGTGTTTATGTGGGTATATTATTATTCTAATCATAATTGATATATCTATCTTTTTCATCTTGCACTTTTTGACCATTATATCTAGTTATGTAATCTATTTCGTTGCGATCATTGATTCATAAACTGCCTTGATCGGTTTATTGTATTCATATAACCATATAGATGCTCATGTTTATTGGATTAAAGCCTGATGAAAATCTAATTTGAAACAATGTTGTTTTGATTTTTACAATGAAGTTGCTTCCATAGATATGTATTTACATGGTACATATCGACTACAAATTTACTTATCCTTAGATTTTCTCAGACCACTAATATGAATAGTGATAGTGGAAGATCCAAATTTTAAAAGAGTCATGCATAGTGTAAAAGAAAACAAGTTTCTAGATAATATTTAGTACCGAAAATGGATTAATTAGAATGAACATTCTTATATTTCATTGATTTGTACAAAAATATTTGGCTATCATGTTAAACCTTTCTTTAATAATAATCTTTCAGCCATTTTTAATGAGATGGAGGGTATCAAAGCTAGTTATTTTCTTACTTAGTATGACGTTATTCTAACTGACCTACTTCATATCATCACCAGTTATTTGAGCTTAGTTTATTTTCGATACATAATTATGTGATCAGATTGTTGAAAATATGCTACTTACATAAATCACATTTCTCAAATCAATATTATCTTCTTATTACATTGTCCGAAATGAATTGATTATATTTCTTGAAACTTTTCATTTTTAGAAAATAGTATTGAGAAAGAGTGAGTTAATTTTTATTCAGAAACATCCTGTTTTGTTCTTGTCTTGTTCAAAATTACCAAATAAATCAACTTGGTATGGAAATCAAAAATTCAATGGTATAACTTTCATTGACCTTCTGGACAACATCATCAGCACGGGCTTTAAATAGAAGTGATCTTTACGATTTTGTCCACATATTACTGATGACTTTATCAAAGTTGACGGGGGAAAATTGAATAACCGACTTCTATTTGAAATTTGTTTTGATGTCCAGAGAGACAATGAAAGCTTCCCTGTTAAGTAATTCAGCTTACAGAGAGAAATTTCTTAATTTTTATCTGAATATTAAGATTTAGCATTATGTTATACTTTTCATTCCTCTTTCTTATTCATTCTATACTTAGTTTTGATTCATTTTGATGTTATTGTTTCAGTTCATTTGCTTTTACCCTATTGATTTTCAATTTCTCTGTACTAATATGAATTCTAATGACTTGAAGTATTTAAATTTACTTAGTATTGTTTGTTTGGATCTTCCCATTGATGTTTAGGACTGCAACTGGTCAGTCTCTAATTGGCATATATGCATACTGTGCGTATTGCCTCGATATAACTTTAATTCACAAGCATTATAAGCAAAGATGGATAGTGGATAGCAGTGGAATCCAGGACGCGCGTTTCGTCCCATTTGGGACTCGTCAGCTGCATGTATTTGCATCTCAGAGTTGATGTTCACTCTAAGAAGTGGCTATCAGGACTCAGTAGCCGAGTAGATAACGCGATAGCGCTTGAAGCGAAGGCTACTGGGTTCGAGTCCCAGAATGAACATCAACTCTGAGATGCAGATACATCCAGCTGACGAGTCCCAAATAGGACGGATCGCGTATCCAAGATTTCCTTAACTTACGTTATCCATCTTTACTTACCAGACTTGAAGTATTGTTTAGTGATGGTTGTTCATATATTCTCTGCAAGTTATTGACTAATCGACTGATTATGTATTTTTCTTTAGCCAACTTACCATAAATCTATCATCATATTTAAAACAAGCTTAATTAGGTTGTTAATGTAAGTAGTCATTTGATGAGCCTTTCAAATGTCGAAATATATCATTCTGACATTATTTTGAATGAAATACTATCAATCATTTCTTAAATGAAGTAATCAATAAAAATCTGTACGTATACGGTTCCGAGTGTTTCATAATACTGTGATATTCTAATTATTCCAAATGATGTTACATCCATTACACTTGACTGGTATTCATACACTTTAAATCACAGAAATCACATGATTTGAAGTATATACCTAAGATCAAAACAAATTATATCCGAAAAATGGCGAGACTATAATTTATGAACGAATCAATCTTATTTAAGATAACTGGTATTAGTTTTTGGTACGAAATTCATTCATTCATTTAGCTACGTAGCGTTTTGGTACTTTAGGTGATGTCAGTTCGTGTTGAGAACACTAAATCTAATTCCTAACTCTAACCATTAACTGTTAATCATAATCTTTGTTTTTCACGCCGGTTTATAGTCCTCATTTAGCTCTGGTAAATTGGTGGACATTCTCAAGGTTACTTTAGAGCCGCTCTAAAGCCGTCTATAAATTATAGTCTCACCCTAAAAAATTAGTTACAAATGATTATAAATAAACATGTTTGCAGAGAGTTTGTATCTTGTTTTTTTTTCAGTGTTTACAAAAATAACTAATAGCAACATTATGACTCACTTAGGTGACAGAAATTTATTTTTCAGAATTAATGAAAGTCTAAATACAACACGTCTAGTTTACTGATTCTTAATGAATCAGCTGTATATATTGTTTACTTTTAACTAAAGATTGTTTCGGGTAATTATTTGATTTATCATCAGCCAACAAACTTATTCTATAAAGGAAGAGCGTAAAAGTGATTGTACAAAAAAATCACTGTAATGCGAGATTTCTGTTCGAATTTTCCTTAACTAGTGTACTTTATTTCAAGAAAACAAATATTTGTCTCTTATTTATGGTTAAGTTGAACTAACTATTGCTACTTCGTCTCTGGCGTGTAAGGGAGTTCGTGAAATCGATTACTCTGTCCACACATATGTTATTGATGATGACTATGATGGTTTAAATGATTATTAAATGTATTTCTAACAGTGGATAAGCATTCAAACAAAATGTAAACATTTCAAAAAAGAAAATTTTTCCTTCAATGATATCAATTACATAAGCTGTACAATCATATTTATAATGTGATAACCTTTAATAAAACAGAGAAAACATTGCATCATTAAACAAGGTTATTACATAAGAAAGATTGGTTCAGCGAATAGTTCTCTTTTCGGCGAATTCATTTTCAAAGCTGTACAATCTCATATCTATATACTTATTTTTTCAGGATGATAATAATTACAATAATAAAGACACTAAACTTCTGTTAGATATGAATTCGCCGAAAAGAGGACTGTTCGCTGAACCAATCTTTCTTATTTAATATCTTAATGATTGTATTCCGTTTACTAAAAAGGGTTATTACAGACAACCAGACGTTTCCAAGCGCTGTCTATTATTTTCTGTCTTCGAAAACATTTAATTGTCTAGACTGTCACACGTAAAATTAATTATCAGTACAATAGTACAACTTAATTAAATGAGATTGTCGTAAGAAAACTTTTATGGCTGAAAATTATTCAACTTATGTAAAGACTCAATGGATTCGGTCTCAACAATCTACATGTTAATCATGTGTAAAGTGATTTCAGCTATTCAATTAAACTTGGTCTCGTATTTGTTTTGGACATCTGGATAAATTCTTTAGGAAAAATGACCTCATTCAAAAATTCATTTGATTCATATGATAATTCTAAATTTAACTTCATTTATGAAGGTAAGTATGGTTGCTAGTGTGTGAAGAATATTTTACCCTATACGTAGGAAAGTAGATTTCCTTACTAACCAACATCAGCTAGTTAACGATTAAGAATCAAGAATCAATTAATGGTTGTTTTCTCAACAAATTTGGGACTTCTTAACAGTGCACAGTCACGATTGATGACCTTCAGGTCTAGTGGCAGATACGATCACCTTAGTCTACTGAGTTTGAAATTAATAGCCGACATCTTCAATTTCAGTCAGTTTGTGTTAATCAGCTACGACTATCCAGCTTTTTTAAAATGACATGTGTTTCAATTGCGATATGTTTGAACTCTGGTGATCAAGGTTACTGACTAAAGCATTTAGAATTCAATTAGAAGCCATTTACTAGAGCGTACAAAATTGCTGTTTCGGTATGTGGTTTGCGAATATTGTTCACTTAGTTGTTGGCTCATATCATGATCCAATAACAGTTACTTATCTTTCTATAGTCTTTCAGTTGATGGGAACCTAGGATTGGATGATATTCTAGTTGATCAATATCTAGAAATATCTTAATTTAGTATGGATTCTTAGTTTAACCCTCAAAGAGATGGCTAACAGTGAACTATTTAGATTTTCGAGGTAGGTTGATATAATCTAGTTGGTGTTTTAGGACTGTGATTATCAGTTCTTAAGTGTTTAATGGCTGTGGAGCATCCAGGACTTTCAGACAATTTTTTTAGCAGGTGGGTCCTAGACAGAACATTGTAATTTTTACTAGAGACTTTACACGAAGCTCTGAATCTCACTTTATTTGATATTTTCTTCCGACAAGTTTGGATACAGTACACGGACATGTTTATAGCAGATAGATGTGGATAACTATAGATGCCTAAAATGAAATCCCTAGTGAAAATCACACTGTTCATTTCACTAATCAGCCACCATATGAACGCAAACATTTTCGAAAATACTGGACACTACACACTTATTGAACATTTAAGAACGGCTGGATAACCTCTGTCAACTCGTATAACAAAGATTAAAGTACGTCACGTCAGTGACGAAATCATAAACAAAGTTTTTGTGCCCTATGAAACCCAGAGTAATTATTTACGTACAGAAATCTAACCTTCAAGCTGAGGGAAGAAATTTTTTTTCAACTGGTTCCTTATCAAAGCTCTACACTAATATATAAGTTTCACAGTTAAGGATAAAATTAATACCAAATAAATGGTGGTCGGTCAGTTTAAGAAATTATCTCACTATTTTCTCTAAAACACTGATCGATTACAAACTCAAAGAATGCAAAACTAGATAGGACCTAATGATTTCCACAATGTATGTTCTATCCACCTCCAGAGTCTTTTTCCAATTTCCTTTTCAGATGGAAGCTGGTTCGTTTTCTCTCACAGTAGGCTGTTGTTGATGGTATCCGGTCAACAGACATTGAGTATCTTGCGTAGACGATTGTTTATAAATACTTGTACGGTTTGATGACTGAAGTAGTTCTCCACGTTTCCGCTCCGTATAGTATAACTGTCTTGACATTCGTATTGAAGATTCTGATTTTGATATTGGTTGACAGTTGTTTTGAGTTCCATAAGTTCTTCAACTGTAGGAAGCTGCCCTTTTGTCACTCCTTGACTTTACGTCTGCATCTGATACTCCTTGTTCACCGATGATGCTGCCCAGATACATGAAAGTTTCCACCTCTTCCAGAGTTTCTCCATCAGGTTTTCTCCTTGTTGTATTTGAGGATCCTGCTTTTTCCTTTGAGTGTGTTGAAGCCTACTGATGCAATGGCTGCTGCCTCACTGGCTGTCTTGACCTGCATTTGTTGGTGTGTATGGGATAGAAGAGTTAGATCATGTGAGAAGCTCAAATCCTCTAGTTGTAAGCAAGCTGTCCATTGCATTCCGTGCTTCCTCTCCTGAGATGTCTAGGTCTCCATAATCCAGTCAACTACCAGGAGAAAGAAAAAGGGGGGAGTAAGCAACTTTGTGTAACACCAGTCCTCATTTAGGATGCATCTATCAGCTGTTTCCATGCATGACTTTGTAGTGTAGTCTGTTGAATGAATTCTGGATGATGTTGACGATTTTCTCAGGTGAACCACGGTGTTGTGGGAAAAGTTCCACAGGGCTCTCCTATCTACACTGTCAAATGCTTTTTCACAGTCAAGGAAGTGGAATTTATAGTGACGGATTCCATTCAGTTGATTGCTCAACAATGATCCGTAGTGTCACAATTAGGTCTAAACACGATCGATTCCTACGGAATCCGGCCTGTTGATCTTGAAGTTGGACACCTAATGAATGTTTTATCCGGTTCTGGTACTAGTAGTAGTGTGATGCCTCTGTAGTCTTAACATTTACTCAGATCTCCTTTCTTTGGTATTTCGATGAGGTATTCTTCTCCGCAGTCCGATGGTAATTGTTCTTCAACCCAAATGTTTCTGAAGAGAATGTGTAGCATCTTTTCAGTTACTTCAATGTTTGACTTCAATGCTACGGTTGGTATTTTATCTAGTCCTGCTGCTTTGTGAATCTTGGTCTGTCCGATGTCCATGCTAATTTCTTCGATCGTTGGTGGAGTGATAGCTTGCCTTCTTTGTTACTGACTCTTCACTCTGGTTTGCCATATTTCCCTGCTAGTTTCTTCGTTGTGTCATATAGTTGTTTCATATTTCCTTCACTTGAGGTTTTTCCTCTGTCGTTGTTAGGTCTTCCATATATTTCTGCTTGTCCGCTCTAATTCCCTTCTTCACTTGCTTGTTCGTTTCTGTGTATTTGGCCTATTCTTTGGCATTCTCTTCTGTTCAGCAGGCATCAATTGCTGTCTTCTTGTTCTTCCTTTCTTGAATCCTGTACAGGGTTTTCATAGAGAATCGTTCCTTATGATAATGTCTATTGAGGCCCAGAACCTCCTGACACGTTGAAGTTAATGCATCTTTGGTCCCTTTCCAGGTGTTCTTCACAGTAGTTTTCTCTTTTTTCAGTAAATCTTGCAAGACTTCGATCCTGTTGCTAAGAGCTATCTTGAATTTTTTGAGTTTGTCAAAATCTTGAAGGAAGGCTATATTGAACCTGTGCAATGCTGTTTCCCCAGTTGTCCAGTGTTTTTTTAAGCTTCAGTTTCGTCTTGGCCACAACCAGGTGGTGATCTGAAGCTACATCAGTTCCTCTCCTGGTTCTCACATCTTCCATTGTCCTTCGGAGTTTTTCGTTTATATAAATATGATCTATCTGGTTCTCTGTAGTGCGCTCCAGCGAGATCCATGTAACTTTGTGTATACGTTTGTGTGGAGATATTGTGCCGCCTATAACCAATTTGTTGAATGCACATAGATTTGCAGATCTCTCCCCATTTTTATTTCTCCCTCCCAGTCCATGTCGTCCAATTATATCTTCATATCCTGTGTTGTCCACTCCAACCTTAGCATTTAGATCTCCCATCAGAATGTCGTGGTCCTTTCCTGGGCAGTTCGCTATGACTGATTGCAGCCTCTCATAGAACTGATCTTTATCGTCGTCATTGCTATCACTGGTGAGTGCATAACACTGGATAACATTCATTGTGATCCTATTCTTCTTTGTTTTGAACGATGCTTTGATAATTCTGGATCCATGAGATTCCCACCCTACCAGTGCATTTCGTGCTTCTCTAGACAGCATTAGAGCAACTCCCTGAGTGTGTGGAGCAGTTTCTTCTTCGTGACCAGAATACAACAGCATCTCTCCTGAATCTGACCTTTTCTGTACAGTTAGGGTCTAATGGGTTTCAGATATTCTGATTACCGTCAAGTTATATCTCCTCATTTCCCTAGCTATTTGGATGGTGTTCCCGGTCTCCCATATTGTGCGGACATTTCATTTAACCATAGTAATTGTGGTTCTGATTGTTAGAAGGGACATAGGTCTCGTGATGTCCGAGGAATCTCGGCTTTCACCATGAGGCGTTATAATGCTTCTCAACGAAGATCTTTTAACTCCCAGAGCAGAGGTTAAATGCTATAAATTGTTTATTCTGGTTAGCGTTTTTTATCAAGGTTGTTTTCTAAAAGGTAAGGTTACTGACTCCATGCCCAACCCTCCTCCTTTACCCGGGCTTGGAACGGGCAGTAACCCTAGACGAACTACAGGCGTAGTTAAGCAGTGGAAAATAAATATTTAGTGTTATTTGTAAGAATAGTAGTGTGTATTTAATAGAACGCATGAAAAGAATATTAGGTAGTAAGATAGCATAAAATGATGTTATAACTGAAAAATTTCTAGTGGCATAGTGACTAAGAGGAAGGCCATGATTAATTGAGAAACTGAACAGAATATTTCTGTAAACTAAGATAAGGTTTATTGTTGTGTATACCTATAGCTTCTGCTCTCTTTAAAAGACAAAGTCTGAAAAATATGAGGATGGTGTCCAGAAATAGGCCTTATCTAACTGATTGTATGTTTTTTCAAGAAGTTGAATGGGTATCCTTTCTTTACTCAGTAAAATGTGGATAGGCTGCAGTCCTACTTCAAAAATGTCTTCAAAGCAAATAATTTTGGCTCAACCAACCAAATAATTAAGTTAGTTTCACTCATATCATAATGGAATTAAGCTCAAAAATGTATATTGCTATTTTCGTTGTTATAAATGAGTGCAAAATTCAATGCAAATTTACTTCACTCTGTTTCATGTCTAAGAAACCGATGCTAAAAGTGGCACGATAAATCATATCAAATATTAAAGTTTTGTTAGTCACAAATAATATGACTACTACTCTAGGGATCAGAATCCAAGTACACAATCGATCATTGGCTATGCAAAATCTGTTCAGATCTGGAACCAAGTAAATCATCTAGATATGTTCAGTACAGTAATTAACAAGCGCCAAATAGATACAAGTGCTTCGTTAGAAGTTCTCAGCCTAGTTAGTGAACTGAAGCTTACGTGGTCACCGCTAGTAAATACACTGATTGCAGAATAATTGATAATTCAGTTCCAGGGAATGTTGTTTAGTTCTTTGAGCTAACTGATTTAGTTACGAAATAAAAATTGACTTTGCTTCGGAAACTTGTTAAAAAAAACTCATATTATGAAGTTGATATACAGTCCGGTACATATCCAGGCTTAATTAAAAAGTGGATCATATTTCAATTTATTGTTCAATAAGTCAGTTTTATTTGATTAAGAATATTCTGTAAATACTATCGAATGAATTAAAGGAATAAAGAAAAACTGACACAAATTTACATGTTTAAATCAATACATCTACATTTATAAACCAAATGTGTAGATGAATAAATGAAAAAAGGTAATCTCCAAATCAATTAACTAGTGTCAAAATGTTTTAAAACGATGATTAATTCTTTAAAATAAATGTGTTGTCAAATCATTGAAATGCTATTTGGCTTGATTTGTATTAAAATTCAGACTATCTCATCTTAAGGAACATTTAGTTTAACGTAATATCGATTTTCCAATAGGTTATGTAGCTGTTAGTGCCTAACCAAAGGGTACTTTTTGTACTAGGGGAGTATGCACAGTAGAGTGATTGAGGAGAGCTGAAAAATATAAGAACAAAAGTGGGAGTGGGTCGACGACCCAACAAGTGCACACGATGCACTTACATTTAATAAGGAAAGGAATAGATAACAATCAGAAAAAAACACGAGCCTCAGATTAAGACAATCTTGAAATCGAAACTAGAAGCAGATAGATAAATTGACTCTCAGAAAGAAGAGAGATATCATTAGTCAAGAAGTAAATGAATTTTTATTTCATTGATTATAAAATGTTATTTGGATAGATGGTGTGACGCTAAATCTTCGAATGAGCGTCTAAATTGTATTTCGGGCAAATCATATAAATTAATTAGTTAGCATATGAGTCACTTAGAGTTTTAGAACCTTACATTAGGTGTGTAAGATTGTAGAAGTAACAATTTTATTTTTTTATATTTTGAAAATGATCTATAAAAAGCTACTAAATAAGTTTTACATATAAGAATTTATCGAGTATTGATTATCTTACAAAAGACTCTTCTTTAGATGAAAAGTAGAAATGAGTAAACATGTCCAGTCATTGAGTAGAATATTGGACCAAATAATCATTACAAATCCAATAATGATTGATTTTAAGTTGTGTTCAGAGGTCAAAGGTGAAGGCGTTTCGGAAATAATATATGTGCTAAAGTGGTAGAAGTCATTTTATGCATACTAAATGAGTCTATTGTATAACTTATGTGGTTATTCTAAATAAGTCATATTACTCATCTAATAGAAAACATGCATCATATTGTCAAGTATTTGGTGTTGGTTTAACTCTATTGTTTTAGCTTACGTTGAAGACATCAGACTTCATAAGCAAATGTGGTAGTGACGTGTTTTTTAATATTAATTGATTGTAGGCAAACGGTGACAACTCTTGTTGCTGTATGGTTTGATACTGGTTAACACCTATAAACAAGGAGGTATGCTACCTAGGGAAGGAGCACTCCGTATTCGAGAATCGGGACCAAATTACTTAGTGCTTTCACAGAAGAAGCAAGTACGAAAACTTAATTTAGACCGGAAATGGATCTAGTGTGACCAAAGTAAAATGGATTGAAGCGAATAACTCACAATTAGTTTTCCTAAGGTTATAGAATTACTAGTGGGTATAAAATATATTAACTTCGATTTACTTCTCCTCTTTAGCATCTGATTATGGGATAATATCATAAGTCTCTTTAAATACTGTGATCAGTTTGATATTTTGATGATAATACTTACAATTTAATCTGTGAACATAGTTATCCGGCTACTATAAGAACCTTACATTATTGGATTTGAAGTGAAGAACGGATTCGAAATATAAGGCTTCCATTATGGCCACTAGGTTAGGCAACTCATCGTTGAATCTACTGTGTTTAGTCACTACTAAGTAACTGATTATTGTGACTGTCTTGGTCACATAGTTAATGTGGCACTCGTTGATGCTGCGTCGAATCTCTCCCCTAAAAATAAACCTATTTTATCAAAGTGATGTCAACCAACATGAAATTTATGTCCGGAAATTTAGTGAAAGATCCCCGTAAAATCTACTTTTTCGTTGTATTTCTACGAAATTCCGCACAATATCGAATCCCATTAAGTACTGACTTCGTTTTAAAGTATATAACTTTTCCAGAGTAAATTCAACCTAAAGAAAAAATGTATCTTTCATCATGGAGCCTCTCTTCTAATTTGTAAATACTGAACAATCATGCTAATACTACGAATATTCTAAGGGTTTCTTGTAAATTATTTTTCAGTCAATTATGGAGTAATTCTGTTGATATTAAAGGACATTTAGTATTTTTAAGTTTAAATTAGTTTCCACAGCTATTTGATACGAACTGAAGAAGCATTCGAAACCAGGATGCAGTTGACATTTGTTCCTTCTCAAATGGAGACTCTTCCAAAATACAAACTCATTATTTTACATGGAGATAAATCGTGAAGTTATGAGTCTTGCAGAGGATACCAATGAGCTGTATCTCCACTGTAAGCACAAAATAGTAACATGTTTTTGACTACTTTGTAGATACTACTATAATATTTCAGTAGGTGAAAAAGTTCCTAATAAATAACTTAGTTTCTAACTGCATGGAAATGTCTATGAACACCTAACATTTGTGTTGAGAAGGACTCCATCAGATTTTCCTATATAAGCTAATTTAGCTCTGCGGTTTAAATGATTCAAACTACAAATTGTTAATCAATCGAATGGTTGACCTAGTTATCTTGCAATAAACGTTTATCAAGATATAGTTAAAAATTGGGCATACGAATGCAGAAAATTTATAAACATTTTAGCTTCTCGTCGATTTCATTAGATGCAAGTAGGGTGAAGATGTGAAAGCATGGAATACAAATAAGCGAATGTTCAATATTTTCAAGGCTTAGCTTTCATGTAAGGTAATATAGTTTGACATAGTGGGTGTGGTTTTAGGAAACATATTGAACCAAAAGTCTCACTAATCAATAGATCAAGCTTTTTATGTTAGAATGGTAAATTGATATTAGCGTCATGTTATTGAGTGGGGGGAGAGTCAATAATAAAACACTAGCTGTGGTCTAAATTTTTAATATTGTGAATAATCATAGGAAAGATATATATTTGCTTTTGACACTCTGCATAGGATGGCATCAAACGTTGCTAGAATTCGAAAAACTCAAGAACAATATGTCACAGAAAAACAAGTAAGAAAAATATAATGGTTGAAAGAAAAAAAAGAAAATGAATAAATATGGAGTGGATCTGACATGTGGTAAGTCGGGATGTCGCCATGATGTTTGACCTTGCGTCTTCAGCAACGTGTCCATTAAAACTAACAAGATCGGAATCGATTTCGAATATCTATAAAGTTATCTATTTTGTAGAGCTATTTGCCACTACAGATTTGATAAAACTAATGTTTCCTTAGACGCTCGAAAATCCGTTCCTGTTAGGCCACCTTGAATACCTTCTTTTCCTTTTTTGAATGCCTCATAGCACGACACACTGATAACCGCTCATAAATACACCAGTACAAACACACGTGTCTTGTTCTCAATTGCCTGTTTTGCGACAACTGAACTCTAAAACATTTGTGATGTGCGGACGAGAATGATAATCATTGGTTGTCTGCTTAGTCAAACATGTACATGGTCTGACAGGTGTCAGATGACTTATATATTCCCCTATCCTTATTATTTATTATTATTGATTGATCGTTCATTGGTTTTGGATTGCGCCGAGTTTTGGTGTGGAAATATATTTACGTTATAATCAAGCTAATCACGTGTTCTTGTTCTGAGTTGTGTTGAAGTCCTGTAGAGTAGAAATTGGAAGAGAATCTAGTGTAGATATTCGTCTAAGACAAATTAACGTTCCATTCGTGTAAAAGGAAAATGAATCGTTATCACAATTTGTCATCTACATTTATAGGCTACAGATATATTTCCATTATGTACTACATCTGGCTTTACCGGTAGAATTATAAAAACCTTCATCGGAATTAATAATCAGCCATAATTGTGGATTAATTTACCAAATGCAGCTCAAACACGCCAGGACCTGTCAATTTAAATAACGTCTCGTAACTTTTGTTTGTGATTATAAATTATATTTAATATATTATAACGTTGGTTTTTGGACGTAATAACTTTATCATCATTTTTTTAGTTAATATAATTCTTGATCTACCACAAACTTCACGGATTACCACACATACCGCTTCAATTTATCATTTTACTCGGTTTAAGTTTATGTTGTGGATAATGACGATTATGAAGGAAAGCAATCCACTAAAATACAAAAGACAGGGAATCGGGAAGATTACTTATTAATATATAAATGTATCATATCATATAAATCAACCAATCAGTCAGCTAACTGAAGGTCAAGATTCTCTGGTTTTCTTACGGACGTTTCATTATACCAGTTGTGATGTGTGGCTGATGTAAATCTCAAAATGTTGAATTCCAATCGAATAAATATTAAAGGCTCAATAATAAGAGGGAGAAATATTTATAAATCTATCGGTCAATGCTAAAATAGGATGAGCACATCAACATTTTTATTGTGTTAAAAAATTACGTATAAATTTTTGTGTGCAAGATTTGAAATAAATGAAAAAGGTTGTCACTCAAGATATTAGAAAATCGATTAATGGAATAATGGTATAACAAAGTTAGTATAATTCGATCGAAAATAATTTCGAGCAGATGAATTGGGGATAGCACTAAAAGCACTCACGCGGATTTTGTTCCAATTAAGATGTATTACCTGAATGTATCTATATCACATTGTTGGTCTTCAGGTTGGGGCTCGGACATAGTAACTTTTGTTTAGAATCTTTTGCTTGTAGTGACCGGCCGGTCTCTATAAGTACACGATTGGAATAATGGAAACAATTATTATTATTGTAACCAATTGTACCAGCGATTGTTTTACTGTACTTGTTTAACTGTATCGGACTCACTACTTGTTCCGCTGTCCGCCTTGTTTGGTTCGAACTTTCTTACGCTCTACCCATTTTGCCTGTACTCGTTGGCACGTCTCGGTATTCTTTCGATACCACGAGATCGCCAATAAATATACTTTATCTGGACTAATTAAAGCCTTCTGGTTTGCAAGTTATCAAAGGAACCAAGTCGTTGCTGGGCGCGTAATCGAATTGTAGTGGTGATCATAGTCCATCCTCGACTCGACGCCTACTATGTGCTTATCATCCATCGGGTGACTGGATTTCAATGGTAAATATGGTGGAAAATCACAAACGAGTACAGGATACCAAAAAATATTGGTAAAATCGTCTATTAAGCTAAGTCCGGAGAAGGGAGGGATGAGAGTGTCACGAAATTGTTCTGAACACTTTAACTAGTGTCATAAGTTCGGGTCCCTATGACCACTGCTATATGTCGGAGACGAGATCTTGATCAACTGAGAAATGATGAAGATATACGATAAATCACCAGAAATAATATGGTTTCTTCTGCCGCATTACCATTGTAAACAAAGTGTAACGGAATAAATGTAGTTGTTGTTTTTTTCTGGACCTTTCTAAGCCGTCACCTCATTTGTTGACTAAGTTGTCTGGAATAACGCCTAATATATCTGTCTCCGTAGGCACAGAGGAATTTGTAGGCACTCACTGGAGAGCCAAACTCAGCTAAATCGTCTTTTTTAAGTAGACATTATTGGCCTACCGTTTAGTGTAGTTACGCAATCTATTACATAAAGATCACTGACTGATAAGTTGCCTTGATTGATTTATCGCTCCCATATATCTATAAAAACACTCGTGTACATTAGATTAAAGTTTGATGTCGACCCAGTTGACAACAACATTTTTCTCGTAAATGTGTTGTTCTAATTTATGTTATTTTCGGTATGAGTTTGGATTATCCAGCTAATGGTGCACAGGAGTAAATGTTGATGGAGATATTCTTCACAGGATGCAGATATTCCGGCAAAAGCTGGCCAAATATAGCCTAAAATATCAACAACTGGATATCTTAGTACTCTAATTTACCAAGTTAGCTAACACGTTGTGTTATACCCGTACGAAGAATAAATGAACTGTAGCTGTTAGAAATTATTTATGGACTATTATTACACACATTTCTAATTGATAATTATTAAGTAACTAGATTATAGATGTGTTTTTCTATTCCTTTCATCATAGGCTTTTGTTTGACCTGTTGGCTACTGTTATATTATCTACCGTACTCAACTTATTCCCAGTCTATTAGTTATAATCTCTCATACACACAACTACTTTTGGTTTAATCTTGTGTAATTATTATTTTAATTCAGAGTGGCCGCCACTTTGCTCCTAAGGGGTCGGATGCCTTGGGCATCAATAGTGTGTCCTAAGAAGTCTAAGGAGTTGGTTCCTATTTAGCATTTCTGAACGTTGACAGTAATGCCATGCCTTTGGAGTCGATCGAAAACAATGTCCAGATGCTGGAGATGTGATTCTCTGTCCGGACTTGCTATGAGGCAGTCATCAACATACGCATGTACGAAGTTGAGACCTCGGAAGATGTCGTCTATAAACCTTTGAAAGGTTTGGGCCGCATTTCTTAAACCAAAAGGCATTCGCAAAAATTCGTAAAGACTGAAAGGAGTGATGATGGCGGTTTTAGGAATGTCGTCGGTTGCCATCGGTATTTGGTTATAAGCCTTAACTAAGTCGATTTTCGAAAAGACAGTTGTACCTTTCAAGGTAGCTGTCAAATCGTGAATGTGAGGCAACGGGTAACGATCAGGAATGGTATTAGCATTCAGACACCGATAATCACCAGTTGGACGCCAATCATTGCTGTCCTTTTTAGGGACCATGTGCAATGGAGATGACCATGGACTATTTGATGGACGAATTATCCCTAAGTCTATCATATGGTCAAATTCGTTTTTGGCTAATCTAAGCTTTTCGGGAGCAAGTCGGCGGGCTTTCGAGAATACAGGTGGTCCTGTAGTCGAGATGTGATGTGCAACATTGCTGGCTACACAAGGCAATTTTGGTTGCGGTTGATATATCCCGGAGTATTTGTCGAGTAATGATTGATATAGGGGTTCTATGGTGTGCTTAATTGTGACTGGGGATAATCTGCAACCAGAACAAGGAGTTACGCAAACGGATAACTTAGTGTTTCCGTCTATTAACTTTCGTGAGCGTGTGTCTATTAGTAGATTGTGGTATTGTAACAGGTCTGTACCAATGATTGGCATAGAGACATATGCAACAACGAAAATCCAGTGAATGGGTTTGCGTAAACCCACGTTAAGGTAAGCGTACCTTTTGCCGTATGTAGCGATCGGCTTTCCGTTTGCCGCCTGTAAACTTAAAACAGACTCGTGAAGTCTGTCGTTGGGATTTGCTGGAAGAACGCTAACTTCTGCACCGGTGTCGACGAGGTAGCGAACTTTCGTGGTCACATCGATGACATATAACAGACGGCTGTGTTCACCGGCTACGGTTGCCGTTAACGCGTGCCGGCTTGGAAGTTTCCCGAGTCCGTGGATTTGGAGTTCGGATAATTGCAGGGTTTCCTGCAATTTCTGGAGGACTTACCATACTGGTAATGATACCAGCACCAGTCGGGATTTTCTGTCTCTCATGGTCGAGAGGCAGATCGCCTACGTGAGATACTTCTACGTGGGGTTTTTGACCGACTACGGTCATTACGAAATCGCAGATATCGTGTTACTGTGTGACATAGTCCGGCTATGTCAGTCGGGATCGATTCAGGTTTTCCTTGACGGAAAAAACCTCGGCACTAGTAAATTTGGTAATTTCTAAAATTCGATCAGCATATGCAGCTAGTTCGTCTACGGCGCTGTTTTGGGACGAGACGAGAACTGCCTACACCTGTTTTGGGAGTTTAGATAAGAAAAGTTGTTTAAATAGGCCATCGTCGAAGGTTCTTTGACCTATCACTTCTCTCATCCTTAACAACATGTCCGTCGCGGAACCATGTTGTAGGTCGATATTATTGAGGAGTTGGTCTAAACGTTGTCGGTCGGTTAGATCTCCACGTCGCAGAATCGATGGTTTCAACGTTTCGTATGGTTCCGAAACATAACTAGTAAACATACTAGGTGTTACGTACCTGTTGAATTCGCTCGGTAACGCCTTAACTACCGCGAGGAATCGTGTGCGCGAGTCTGTGATTCCGTGCCCGCAAAAATCAGCTTCTGCGTAGCAGAACCAGGACTCGATATTGTCAGGCCAAAATGGCGTTAACTGAATCGAAGTTGGGGGAATAGATTTTAACTTAAAAACCTTAGGTGACTGTTCCGTCATAGTAATATAAAGAACTCAAAATATTTAATTAGAATATATCCAGAAAAACTCGTGAAAAAAAGTATATAACAATATATAAAAATCAAATAAAAAATAACAATGAGTAATAATATTCCAAAAAGGAACAGACTCACAGTTTATTGGCTTGGTGTACCAGATCACGTAAGGCTCACCACTGAGGATACGAATAGTATTCTAACTTTACAATTAGCTACCAGTAGCACCTTCTATAATCGAAACCTTCTTGACCAATGGAAATCAGAAGTCAGACGAGAAGAGGTAGGAAAGATATATTTGATACGTTATCAATATATCGAGGAACGTTTATTCTAAGCTGACTAGTGAACGTAGGAGCAGTGTCCCACGCCGAGTTGGAACGTGATCTGGTACGGATGCATGACCGAACGCCTTTAGTTAAACAAGTTCACTTAAACAACGTGGTCAGCATCCAATGTCGAACATTTAGAAAGCTATTGATTTTGGGGAATTATTTACAGCTACATTATCTACCGCACTCAACTTATTCCCAGCCTATTAGTTATAATCTCTCATACACACAACTACTTTTGGTTTAATCTTGTGTAATTATTATTTTATATTTTATGGTATGTTGCAGTCTGGTCTGCTTGTATATAAAACATGTATATAATCGAGACCATACTTATGTTCTGGTCTGACCTGGCTGAATCAGGCGGTAAGTTACTATATCAAGGACCAATAAGAATCGAGAGTTAAATGAAGGCTGACAGAGATGGCTCATGTGTCAATGGTTTAGCACAGCAACAACGTCATAGAAGTCTGTACTATGAGTGGCGATTTCGTCACGTAATTATTGATGGGCAATATGACATAATAGATTGTCTTTAGAGACAGTCTTCTAGGCCAAACGTTTGTTGAGAGAAGACAGATTTAGTTTATCTTTCGAACCTATTCTTCACAATATACTTTGATTGTAACTGAAAAGTTTAAGAAAACTTGTAAAACTGCATAAATGGATAGCCATATTGTTTATTAGCAGAGTTGGAGTGGGATAGGTGTCTCTTTATAATCTAGTACACAGGAGGATGTTACGGGACAGTAACATTTTAGATCTTTTATGCATTTTGTATAAGTGACCATAAGTTTAGACGGACTTCACGTAATGACTAACGAAAACAAATGATTGGACCACCTGATGTCATTTTTAACGTTTCTGTTTAGTGAACGACGACATATTCAACTCTTGTCAATGAAACGAATTATGCCTCTGAGCAAATATAACTAAATAACGGCAACCAATACTAAGCCTATTGGACAGGTCTTGTGTGGATTGAACCAGAATTCGTAGTAACTAATCATACCATCCAGCTCAATGCTTTGAAGCAGTTTTGTTTCAGAGAATTATTATAAGTTTGAAAAACACGCTTCCGAATTTCAAGGGGTGATTGTTGTGCTTGTGATTATCTTTAACTTATTTGCACATTATTCTGCGTTTGGTTAGAATTCCAGACAAAACACCCAGTTGTGCTCAGAGAATTTTTCTCCACTTGAATACTGGTCCATACGTGACTACTTCAGAACGAACCCGACAGTTCTGGGTACTGTTAGTTAGCATGTAGATGGCATTGAGTCGCGATTGACTATGATGACCACTATATGAAGATTACGTGCCAGATATCGACCTTGATCCCTCGGTAGGCGAAAAACCAGAATGCTGTTAATGGTTGCAATAGGATATATTTTTTGGAGTTGTCGTGGTATCGAAAGAACACCGAGACTTACCGCTCGTTTGTTTTGCCGTAGGTTTTCGATGAATAAAAATGCCTTGAAATCCTAGTAAATTATGAAACCAATTCGAGGAGCTGGAAATTTTTTCATATATCGACAGTGGCTACTTATAAGGAAAGGTTGCTTCGATAAAAAGACTATCAAGAAATATCCATTTCTACTGCTATTCACAAAAAATTGAGGTTCCAAGGGTTTCAGAATTATATTTTTGACTCTGGACTTTAATCTAGTGCGGGTTTTGAAATTGAAGGTCACTTCGAGCAAGTCGTTGATGCCTAGCCTCGATTAATTTGTATGGGGCATACCTTTATTGGTACTCAAGAATCTTGGCAAATGAATATTCCTTATTCGTCTTACAGAATTCGAAAGTGCATTGTTCCTGATTTTCTCAGCAAATAATAAGGAGCTTCGGAATTTTTTTGGATTTTGTTATTTATTTTATGCAGGTTTGTTATTGATCTGTTTTACAAACCATTGATAGATTTTGCATGATATATGTTAGAGGCTTTTCCTAAGTTGGTCTTGTTCCTAGATTCTGCAAATTTAGACTGTGGTTAACCGTGTCTCTGACAGTTCTATTGTTATGTATATACGATTTATTAGGTTTTAATCATTTAATATAGAATTTTTCCAACTGCATTTAGTAAAGGCTAGTTTGTGCGTGGCTTTTTACCCTTCGACTCATGCTTCATAAAGCAGTGATTTGGGAGTTTATATGCGAGTTGTTCAGTTGTGTTAGTAATTTGTTAGTGTTGTACATGAATCTATGATTAGTGAACTATCTCTATCTAAAGTTGTTCAATACCTAGGACAGACTACAATCACCAGTTCATTTTCAGAACGACTACCAGTTTTGTTGCGGTAATTAAGAATTCAGTTCAACCACATGGAGATGAATAAATGAGGATGTTTTAATGAGGAAACTTTATTTTCGTTGTCACTTTTTGATGCTGTACAATCGTATTTGTAGGTGATTATCATAAGTGTTAGTCTCTCTGAAGATTCACGTTCCGTGCTGTTGACCTCATACATTCGATGAAGCTTAATGATGACATTTTTATCATAAAAAACTCGCAGAGAAAGATTCAAGCGGGAGATTAGATCGTAACTATCGTCGGTTCAAAAAAAAAATAAATGCATTTTTCTAACTTTGTAGTCCACGGTTGGTATTTTTCAGTAGAACATCATGATTTTTAACTCTTAGTTGTTAACATGTTTAGCAAATAACTTCCATACACTGGAGATATACTCTGGACGCTCCTACCTGGTTGTGACGTATTATGGGTTCCAAACTTTTAGCCTAGTAGTTAAGGTCCAAGTGGTAATGAGTTACGTCTGTGAGCTGTATGCAGTGTGTGGCTGGGCAGAGACTATGAAATACATGGTGCTGTCTTATACTTTTTGTCCACTTATCTAAAAAAGCTACCTACAGGTGACCATCTGCTAAAGCTAAACGAAAATTACTTTCTCCATCCCTTAAAATCGATAATATGGGTTGCCGAAACTTTCCTTGTTTGTTTATATGCTTAGTAAAGGCTGGTACCATGGATTAATGGAAAAATAGTTTACTAAAATATATCCTTAAGTTCGAATTTCCCTGTCTACTGTTAAAAGTGATCCAACCAATCATTTCTCGACTTTTTTAAAACAAACTGTTTTATTCACTGCGCATTAGCTCGTAAAAGCCTGTTTGGTTCTGTGATATTTATATACATTCGTGCTGTGTTGTCATGCATGATGAGGCTGCACAAAGCCGGTTCGTTTTATTATCATTCTGTCATGTTTTTATGTGTGGAGATTATCTAAGAAAGTTGGGTGCAAACTAAAAAGTGAAAAGGCCTTTCAGTTTATGAAAGAACCGGCAGAGATAGTTTCAGGCTAAAAAATTAGAAACTTCACGTGATCATTATAAATTGGGATCTAGTTTTTTCCAGGTAGTTTTAAAAAGTCTATACAAATCTTTGTTATCTGTTTCATGCATTTAGATTTTACCTTAAAACTATAATCACATTTTTTGTCGTATGACAGTAGTTAGTTTTTATAGTATACTTGAGTTTATGTATTGGATGTGACTGTCTGGTAGATTTGTTACTACATGGCAATCGAACATTTGCAAATGCATTCATGGGGAATTTTTCTTCTATTTTATTTATTTATTTTTATTTATTTAACCACATAAATATTGGTACAAGGAAGCACCAGATACATATGCGCCATACAAATCTCATTCGATTTGCTTGAGGGCTGTGATACTGCCCAGGTGCCCAAACTGAAGCAGGTGGTTTTCTTAGGGGGCCCACACCCGGAGCCTTTGACCGAAAGATCTGATCCACAAGGCAGTGGAGCATCGTGAGGAGATGCAGTCCCATGGTAGCCGGTGATCAACGATTGATTCGTACGCCATTTGTTCCTTCAGGATACTGGATACTAGGTTGGTCCCGACAAGATTATCGTAGACAATGGTTAGAGACTTTAGGTGACGGCTCAGAATCTTTCATAACGGGTCAAGTGTGTTCACTCTGTCTTCCCTTAGATCCCAACTATCTAAATTACCTTAAAAATTTCTTTATTTTGCCAGTCTATCTTATCTCCCATTGTTTCCTCGATTCATAATCGCTCCTATTACTATTACTGTTACTACTTCTACTTCAGCATTTGACCATGCAATCTTATCCCACTGTGCTAATGAAATGTAATCATTCGAATGGATGTATACATGCCAGGTTCTACGTTGCTCATGACTGACTGTTTATGTTAGAGCCAAAGAGGTTCAGTAGCACATCGGTGTTTGCAGATAACCCTTTTAATTGACCTCAAGCTATCTCATATTATCGAACCAACGAGAATTACACCTTCAAGAAATCATAAGATTGTCATTCGTTAACACCTCGTTGTGTATTTATATTGATACTAAAATAGGATGTTTTTATTTATTTGAACACTTAAATATTGGTACAAAGGGGCACCAGATATATCTGCGCCACACAAATCTCATTTGATTTGTGTGAGGGCTATGATACTGCTCGGGTGCCCAGACTGAAGCAGATGGTTTTCTTAGGGGGCCACACTCCGAGCCTTTGACCTGAAGGTCTAGTCCACAAGGCAGTGGAGCATCGTGAGGAGATGTAGTCCCATGGTAGCCGGTGACCAACGATTGATTCATTCGCCATTCGTTCCAACAGGATACTGGAGCCCATGTGCACCATTGGTTTGGAATCAGGGTTTTCCAACTCCCCTAGGTGAACTTTCCGTGTCCACCAACCCGGTTAAAGCGCCGGACATTCGCTTTTCGTCCTCTCAATTTCGTAAACAATAATGCCCGTCACGAGAAGGCAGTGAGTAGGACTTCCCTGGTAGAGGCATTATACTCGTGGCCATTTGAGGGCATTTTGAGAGGGAGAGCTGACTCTCTCCTCAATCTCGGCCATACCAGGGCATTTGGGGGCAGGATGTAGTTATTACTCCGATGATAGTACCTTGTATTTGTAAATTAGACACGCTTTATAACACATATTCACTTTCTATAGCTGATTCTTATTGTCTGGATAGCACAAAATTGCGGGTAGCCGAATATCACTAATCTTATAAAAAGTATACGAACTTCTACTTTGTTGCTGAATTGGATTATTTTATTGTAGTATCGTATCTTAAAGTGTCATTTTTATAATATCCTCGCCTTTGATACCGTCAATGCTATTATTTTACAGGTTAATAAAAATAAATTTGTAGCTTTCTTATCCATTTAGTTCATTACTACAGGTTCTTGTAAACAATGGACGATCGACCAGTTAGTGGTGTAGGCGCTTACAAAATTAATTGGGATGAAATAGATGAAATGTCAAATCCGTTTGGAAGTGGTGGTAAAGGTCTTCCAGTTAAAAATCAACCTAAGTCTGTTACGGAACCATCTCCCCAAGGTGGTCGCTCAAACGATAACATAAATCAACCAACAAATTTATCAGTTGACTCCAATCCTGAGAAACTACCAAAGAAATCTCCACAGAACCCTCAACCGCTACCCAAATCTCTCCCCAAGTCTAATAACTCTACTGAAGTCAAGCAATCACCGAATCCCCCGTCATCTGAAGCTTCGCCTGTGGTGGTAAACGAACAGGACGTGCCTAAAAACGTCCAGAAGGGAAATATTCCTCAGTGTAATGGTGAACTGCTCGCAACTCCAAGTAAGTGATGTGCCAAGATAAAAAGCACTATCGAAATTAACTGCAAGTTTCAAGCTACATTAATTGGCAGATAAGATGATACATCTGCTGAAGTTTTTTCCATGTCAAATCCTCAAGTCAACGAAACGCAAACGTAAAAATAATATAAAACTGGAATACTAGTTGGTTAGATATATATGAAAGATGAGTTTAAGCCGTTAAACCATCACCATTTCTCCTCAGTCATGTAGTTGAGTACTTGGTATCATTATTCGGGATTATGTATTTGTGTAACAGTCTGTTGCGAGTTACTATCTAAGTAGTGCCATACAGTTGATGTTCATTGTCTACAATTCCGTCGAACCCGTTATAAGCGTTCCGTTTGCTTTCGACTTTTAAATTTACTAATCTTTCTGAGTATTGCAAAATCATCCTCTTTACAAACATTGAGGAATAAAAATAAATAAACAGCCTTCATCTTCAAACCAAATGAAGTTTCTGTCATTTTAATTGAAATTGTTCACGTGTTTTCAGAGTCGGTTACCAACTAATCGTTTAGTTAGTCTTTTAAATAATCAAAGTCTTGTTTCAAACAGAATTAACAATCAGGTTAGATATCATACTGATGTTTTTTAATCTTCACAGCTTTCTTGATCCGTCACTATTTTTGTATATTATAGATATTCTTTGTGTTTCAACTACTTGCGTTTTATATTGTACTCAGGATGTATTTGATAAGATTGTCTCTCATCTGATGAATGAAGTTTTCATAGTTTACTGTTTCCACACAGACGTAAATAATAATTCACATTTTCAAGTTATTCAAGTCTGATAAAGTGCTTTGAAAGAGCTAAATGTTTTCATTAAAATTTCCGTAATGGTGGTGATCAGCATTTTAATTTGTCTATCGTCGATTTTTACCAGCTCTTACTGAATCATGCTATTTCGTTTGCTGATGTGGGTTTGTATTAATCTGGGATGAACGATTGTCGACTTATATTTTCACCATGATATTAATAACTGTTTACTAGGTAGTGATGTATGAACTTATTCATCAAGGACTAATCAGATGACGTAGTTATCAAGATCAGGCGACGGGAGATTTTTTTAACTCTAAAGATAAGTATAGTATTACATCTGAAAAAAACTATTGATTAATTCATGGAAATATATACAGCTAGAATTTTCCCAGCTAGTTAGTGAATCACAACGTAGAATCTGTACATATGTACATCTGTTCAGGTTGCCATGCCCCATTAGCACGGAGACGTCAGGCCGAATCCCAGGATAGTAGAGTTAGTAACGGCATCAGTGGTAATAGGGAAGGTTAGACATCAAAGATACGACTCGAAAAGAAGATATAAATCAGCAAAATAACAAAAATGTTATGAGGAATTTAGAATCCCAGCATTTGGGGGAAGGCGAAGAATGGATGCACCTGCGCCACTAGGGTTCTCTCACCACCTCTGATATTGTATTAATCTCTGTTACTAGTATGTGAGTGACAGATATGATCCTGTAATTATTCAAATTGCATGTTTATGCGAGAATAGTGTTTTAAGGTCAAGAAGATACAAGTCACAGTTGAATTCGAACTAATGGACTTTAGTTTTCCATGTTTAGTGATTTATTTACTCAAAAATTAGTATGTTAATAATCACCATTATTATCAGGGTGCTCCAGTAAATGTGGTCATAGATAGTCTAAAATTGATCTGATTATTTCGTTTACAAACTTTTGACTGATTTATATAGGGACTATAATACTTGGTAAAGTAGCTAGAAAAACTGGCAGTCATGGGCTTTTTATTCACACAACATCTGGGTAACAGGTTTGGCGATTGGGTTGGAATAAAACTTATTTATCAGTCATATGTGGTTGGTTAGATCGTGTCTGTGGAACAGTGATTACACAGTCAAGTGCTTAGAGTTTTGTTGAGTCGTATGGTTCCTTTCTGTCGTTAATAAAACTGATGGTATTGATTTCCGATGTTTTGGTTTCAAGTCCTTTAGAGTATACTGAGATTGTTTTGAATGCTTTCTATAGTCTGTTGTTAGTAGTACTCATTTCATGATTTCATCTACGATTCCTTCACTAGGTTTGTTCCTTATTGTTAATAGAATAATACGAATGTTATAAACACATGCTTTAGTAATCTTCTATTGGAGCTTAACACTTTTGAACTATATATCCTCGACTGTTTGGTAAATTTTTTAGTTTTTAGCCAGTCAGTCGGGCATACGCAACGTACATATATGCATCAGCTGGCACATATTAGCACAGTGAATAACCAGAATAGTATAAGTAGTAACATTATTAATGGTAATTGAAAAGCTTAGCGATAAAGGATATGATTCGAGAAAATATGAATTAATGGTGTAAAGCACTGTTTAGGATGATTTGGAAAATTTGGATCTAAGGGAAGACAAAGAGTGAATGACCATGACTTATGGCAAACGATTTTAAGGTACGTCATTCAAGGTATCTAACCGTTGGTTACGCTTTTCGGGTGAACCTAAACTAGGTAGTGTGAACCTACTTACACAGTTCAGTTCAAGTCACTGACTTTATGGACTGATCTACTTAAGTTTTGCCTTACTTTATCTATTTAGTTTATCTGATTTAGTTCTGCAATTCCTTTCTCAAATTCAATGCATGTTTAATGACTAAACGTGTAAGAAATCGTGAACTTGTGGATTATTCTAACCACTGACCTTAAAGTGACAATTACCGAATTATTACTTTTAAAATTAATACTGTAAAACAACATCGTTGTTTAGTAAAATCCTTTTGTTTGAAGCAGCAAATATACTCATGTTATAATCTAAAAAGACATATTTGAAACTGTAGTTAAAAGATAAGAACTTTTCTCATGTTGTCTTGGTCTTGCGATAGAGTTTACTTAACTAATAATTAAAACTTGGCGTTATCAAATTATTGATTATATTGGTAAAGTTACTGCTCAATAGTTTGACCAATTATTGGCTCCAAGTATTGCGTAAAAAGATTCGACTTCTGTTTCAACTAATCTTTAGCTTCAATGGTTGGATAGTATCCTTACCCCTCCCCCACATCCTGAAACATGAACATGTAATTGATTATATTACACTAAATTTCATTTGGTTAGGTAAATAGAAATTACAAGCAGTTTTCAATGTTTTGACTGAACTTTTAATAATCCAATTATTTCCCACTTATTATTGTATAGCTCCCCAATCGATCCCATCTCCTGAAGAAATATGTGAAGTGAGTTTACAACTTTGAATAGAACAGTGTTTAGTGTGAACTTCTTCTTGACAGTTTCTGTAGTTATTCTAACTGACCATTCCTTGTTATGTTTATATGCATTCATTTTAATAATAGTTTCTATATTTAATTATTTTGATTGTCCAGTAATTTGTTTAATGAATTCTCTCTTCCTTTAACTAATAGGCGTTTTTAATTTTTACTTTCTCTGCATAATTTCAATGTTCTAAACTCTGGTTTTCGTTTTATTTATTCAACGATCGATAATTATTTCATTTCTAAATATAAGAGCAATAATTTGTACTGGGTGGTTTAACAACAGTAATTTGAACAAAGCATGAAAGAAAGCTTGAAATCAGTTGTTTATGAGATCGGCCAGTTACTTTGAGTCGTTGTTCCCATTAGGCGGGTTGGCTGAATCACCTATACAAATACTGGACTTAAATTATCAGTAGGCATAGGCTCAGTGGGTCATTTTAGGTGCTCTGTGGTGTCGAGGGGGGTCCCACAAGGTCTCTATACATTTTGTTGAATGCTTTCTCATAATCAAGTACTCTATCCACTTGTTCCTCTGCTTCTCACCCTCAGTGATTAGTTTCTCTTCCGTATTCCTGACTGATCATTCAGGTTTACTATATTTGCCTAAAGATTTAATTATATCATATGGTTTCCCATATTTCCTTCTCTTGCGGTTCTTTCTGTTATAGTTTCCGGGTCTTGCACTTTGTTCCACTGATCAACCTTATTGCTCTTCGTTGCTCGTTTGTTTGTGCCTTCAGTTTCCGATTTCATACTCGACCTTCCGCGTTTACCTAGGCTTGGGATAAGGTCTAACATTAATAATAGTAATAAATAACCCATTCGTCAAGTACTTGGATATGAACCATACTCTAGTTGTGAGGGCTATTGATACTACTCAGTAGGTGGGGTAAGGTTTCAACCTAAAATGTAATGACCGAAGTTCGAAAACCCTAGCCACTAATCCACAGGTACCTTTAGTAACTCTAGAGGGGATCCAGATGAAGTGTTCGATTAGTTAATTAACGAAAATCCCGAAATAGTAAAGCGTACATTGATAAGTAACAAGTTAAATGAAAGTTCATAATTAAGACAATATAAAAATATCATAAACCAGATATTTAGTAATTACATAATAAAAATATGCAAACTAATTTCTCCCTACAATAGTTCTAAAAGTTCAACCTTTCTCAAACATTCGATCCTTCAAAATGAAGAAATGTTATTTATTTAGTCAGTAGGACTTTCGAGTAAAAATTCATTTTAGTTTTTTGCCTACATACTATTTAGATCAGGAGCTTATCAAGTTATTGTTATTGATGTATTTTAGTTAGTCCTCATGTATAATTTTCTGTTGTTATTACTGTAATAATTATTTTTTTCATCTTTTGTTTTGACCGACTTTCGTTGGTTCTTTTCAAATCATTCGTGAATGAATGGAAAATACAAATATTACCAATGCTAATGTTTCAAATTATCTAAGGCATTACAAAGTGTTATTTGTAAGTTAGAAAGTATGTCGTGTTTCTCTTTAAAAGAAAATTTTGTTTTATTTAACTGTTTTTTTTCTAATAGAGGTTATTTGAAGGTTAACTATTCAGCTTATAATAAGGTTTCATCGTATTTTTTACCTATGAATGTAGAAGAGTTAAAATCAATTTTCAGTCATTGGAATGCAAACTCGAACTCTGCTTTTTCACTCTAAACAGCTGAGTAGTATACGGTATAACACTTGTGAATCACAAAAGGAGTATACAAAAACGATCAGATATTTTTTTGAAGTTTCATTTAATCGCGCAAAGAAACTGTCACAATTCATTAATCGGTCTAATGATTTGAACACAAACATCTTAGTAATTGAATGCACCGAGTCGTATTGTTTTAATTCATTGGTTTGTTATAATTAGTCTTGTTAACTTTATAAAGATCTAAATTCGAATGGGCACATTTATGTCTTTTGTATGAATCAATAGTTTGAAAAACAGCTTTCACGACGGGTTCATTAGAGGTCATACATTAGGTAATATTAAACAAATATTTCCTTCTTTTCGAGGAATATACAGAACATGTACTTAGTTTTCTCTCTCTCAATTAATCTGTCAACTTGTAAATTTCGCAACAAACGCACAGTGAACAAGTGACTTTATTATTAGTTTTAGAGAATGCATTTGATCTATTGATTAGTTAATCGTGTGATGTAGACCCGACAATAGGAACCTCATTTAGAAATTTTTCTCTGATTATTAACTAGTAGTGTTATTTTATTCTTTAATAATTTTGACTTTGATAGTTAATCACTAATTCAAACCGGTTTTCACCTTCTTACTGGTTTCAGGCATCTTGTTAGCATCATTGATTCTTACGCAAGTAGTGTAATTCAAATCTGAGTGAATGAATCTATCTATGCTTGATTATTATTGATTTAGTTTAGTAATTAATTTTTGATGTGGCAATTCATCATTAATTATGTGTGAATAAATGATTTTAACAGGAATATCAGTAGTTAACAAATAAGCAAATAAGATAGCGATACGTTGAGTGTTATAGGTAATCAATGTTTTTGATGTTTACCTGATTCTATATCTATTGCAAAATGAATGGACGTAAAATCTGTTGGTAGACTCATAAATCCTCTAAATTTATTGATAAATACTATATTGACATAATGTATCATATACCATATTCTTTATTCACATTTGATAAATATTCTCAGTAGGTATGAGTGAATAGTTATGTTTCGTGTTTATACTGTTTAAAATAGCGTCAGGTTAAATTTAGTGACTTTTTTAAAGACAATTATTTCTCTGCTATTTAATGTATGACTTTTAATGTGATGTGCTGATGAATGACCAATGATTGTGTAGAGAATAGTTAGTATCACATGGTTTATTATTACTATTATTGTCACGATAATAAGTACGGTAAATTGTTTGCTTTTGATAATCTTTTGGTTATAACCATGATTCTATTAAGTTTGTGACTTTATTGATTATTTTTTTTGGTAAATGAGTCAATTTATTAGTTAGTTACTATGTATACACGTTTAGTATTTTTGCTATGTTTATCAGGTCAAAGACACTTGTTTTGTAGCAACAAATGTCACCTGAAGTTAGTTTTGTGCTGTCGATTAGAGATGAGGACGATTAACAAATGAATTCCAATTCGATTAGCTCTGTGATAATTGTAATAAACTCTTCATATTAGTGATTGATTTTTCTATCTGACATTGTACAGCTGAAACAGAACTTAACCTTACTGGGGCTGAGGATCCAGACACTCACTTTCATAGAAACCAGATAAAATTTCTAATCTCGTAGTAGCTTAGAGTTACTGTTTCTATAACTGGTTACTTTCAAAATAAATGTGATATATGCTTGCAAAATTTCGATAGATATTTTACCATATTAGTAAACTCTAGTTATATAATCACGTGATAGTTTATTTCTTCTTTCGAGATTTATACGTTCCTCTAGACGTCATATTTAGCTTAGCTTTTCTTTATCAATTTTAAATCCACCAGAACTTGCCGTTTTCGCTTATAGTTTGTCAAACGTATTTGATTTTATTATTGATGGCTATAATTTGCACTAAATAGATTATTAGGTAATGAGTAGTAATTGATCGACTTTAACGTGCTGTGGTTCAATCAGTTCGAAATTGTTCGAAATTTATGCCACATATTTCAATTTCCTTTAATCTTCAGTTGACTAAATTTTGCTTAAAAAAACTGAGCTGATCGATGCATACTTGCGTACTGAGTTGGGTTATTTAGCTAATCCAAGTGTCATATGAGTTAATAAAAACCAAAGTAAGACTAGATAAAATTGATAATTATAAACCCATCATAGTTGAAAAACGAGAGCTTATGATCAAATATATAGACGAAAACTGCAATTGAATGTATGCTACCAGTAAAGAGATGCACCGTCACTACAGAAATGATCGTTGGAATAAAGAAATAGAAATCATGAAAACAGACATATATGCATGTCCAATAAAAGACTACCCAAGATAATATAAAACACGGAGATGACTGATAAGACATACCATCCTCAAAAATTAATTGAATTTAAACAGAAAAGTACAGAATATAAGCCAACAGAACACCCTGGAGTCTCGACGATAGTGAAAAAAACAGCTTAGATGATCATTTAAGTAAAATAACCGTGTGAACAACGCACAAAGAAACTACTAATATGGGGAGATATGGTTGATCACTTTTATGTCGTTCATAAATGGTCTGCAATCACTGGATTGGAAATAAGAAGAAGCAAGACAAAAGCAGCTATTGATTCCCGGTAGTTGTGACGTGTCATTTATGAGTGTCCAGATAAGCTAATGGGCTTCACCAATCTATATAGCTGCAAAGGGCGATAAAAATAGTTCCAAATTCCATTATTCCATTAGTATGTGTCGTTTATAAGCAGAATAGATTATTATTTGGTTATAAATGAGTATTAATTATTCATTTAAGTTTATTGTTCAAACTGTATTCGAATGCCACAGTTGAATAGTGTTTTCTATTTCTGATGTGAAAACTTTCGTGAAGTCACTTGTGGTAATAAAAGTTTTATCTTACAAAACAATCATAAGTTACGCACAAGGAATTATTCAGAAATGGAAGTGAAATTCATAGGGATCAATACTCAAGTTTCATTTTATCTATCTGTCTCCTTTTTTAAGATGAAATCTGTGTATACATACATCTATTAACATCGTAATAGATTGCACATTCAGTCATATACTGTGAATACAAGAATAGACGATCGTTAACAATGTAGAATTCTGTATGAATATGTATCCATCCAAATTGCCACATTTCAAACTAACACAGTGAAAGACATTAAACTGAAAAGCAGTGAAATGAATATACCGATACTAATAAAAAGTACTGTATAATACTAAACTTAAGACAATAAAAATTAGATGTTAATGTTAGTTCCGACTTGTCTAGTATTCCTTATCGATTGTGTTTCAATCGACTTGTCCTAAATTAGAACAATGATGAAAGGAAAACAAAATATATTTTTGATACCCGGGACAACAAGAAATACAGTAGTAAAAATAAAGGCTTTTTTATAGATCCTACAGGTGAGATTTTTAGTATGTTGTCGGTCCCGCTTCTAGCATTGATTGACTGAAAATCGGACCAATCAGAGTATTCTGATTTGAGCTCAGGCTGAAAATATAATCGTCAGAAATCTATCGAGTTAAAAATCGATAATAACTTACTGTCGATTTATGGATGTGATTTGGTTTTATATAAAAACGAAGAAACAGTAACAATATTAATATTTAATTGCAATTAATAATAGATGTTTGGGAAATTACACTCAGATGAATAGTTTATCTCAGATATATCTTCTGGGCATATTTCTTCGACAAGGATTTCTGGTTTACGTGGAAACAGAGGACTTTTTGATTTAGCAAATAAATCATTTATTACTAGTTTCAACTTATTTCCATTACCAGGTTTTAGGTAAAGAATTCTTAATTATTGTTGTAATGTTTTTAAAAAAATATATAGGTTGTAGTGAGTTGACAAGTGTTCTCTGCAGAGAAGAGATGCCCTCACTTTGTGTTCACATCGCGGTGGGTAATATGTGACATGTGATTATTATTCCTGATATATATTTACGTCCAATCTTTTAGTTTACAGAATGTTCATTATTATTTTATTTATTTAAACACATAAATATTGGTACAAGGAAGCACCAGATAAATATGCGCCACACAAATCTCATTTGATTTGTGTGAGGGCTATGATACTGCTCGGGTGCCCAGACTGAAGCAGATGGTTTTCTTAGGGGGCCACACTCCGAGCCTTTGACCTGAAGGTCTAGTCCACAAGGCAGTGGAGCATCGTGAGGAGATGTAGTCCCATGGTAGCCGGTGACCAACGATTGATTCATTCGCCATTCGTTCCAACAGGATACTGGAGCCCATGTGCACCATTGGTTTGGAATCAGGGTTTTCCAACTCCCCTAGGTGAACTTTCCGTGTCCACCAACCCGGTTAAAGCGCCGGACATTCGCTTTTCGTCCTCTCAATTTCGTAAACAATAATGCCCGTCACGAGAAGGCAGTGAGTAGGACTTCCCTGGTAGAGGCATTATACTCGTGGCCATTTGAGGGCATTTTGAGAGGGAGAGCTGACTCTCTCCTCAATCTCGGCCATACCAGGGCATTTGGGGGCTTTCATAAAATAAGATAAACCAAAACATTTTATTGTGTTCTTAAAACTAATGGTTAAAATTCGTAATCAATCATGTGAGGTTATACTTTATGTAATAGATTTTAGGCATGGGTTCGTAGATATCTCATAATTGTGGTGTCAGCTAAAGAAAAGAAGCTTTTTTTTCTGTTCATGTTTGTCTCGGTATTCACCTACCATGTTAGAATGATTTGTCTATGTAAAATATCTAGAATTGAATACCTGTTTACTTAATATTTAATAAAAAACTTGTGTGTACTGTTGATAATTAAACAATGTTTTTACTGCGTGTTATTTGTTGATATCACTTTTTAGCAGTAAGATGATTGAATTATATATCAATGTTGTAGGAACTTTATGATGGTCTATTATCAAAATAATCTCTTTGTATAGTTAATTTTGTTGTTGAAGTCCTCAGAGTAAATTCTTCGGTAATTTTCCTATCGTAGTATCAGATTGTCTAGAAGGGGATGTAATAAATTATGTTTATCATATCAATGTAATGATAATATTAATTTAGGAGACAGGTGGTATTCTTCTACCATTGTTTGAAGTTAGTGGCTAGTAAAGTAATGTGTTAAGGATAACAGTTGTTATTTATTGTCCATTCGTCTTTTATACAATGTGTTCGATACTATTATATCAATTCACTGGATCACATCAGTTGTATTAATTAAAATAGTAATAACAACAAGTTTTCGCATTTTACATCGTCTTAACACTGAATTTTAATGATACTTCTTGAGCTTCACAACTAGGCTTTACTTATTGTTGTACTTTTCAAAAATAATAGTATAAGTAGTTGTTGTATAGAAAGATTATTATATTCATTTCACTGTCACATGTTATTCAGAATTTAAAAGTGGTGATTTCTTTTAATTCTTGTTAATTTATTGTATATTCATCTTTGTGGTACATAATGAAAAATGAATGGAAAACGATTTAAATTTTCATTCGAAATTTAACTCTTAGAATTGTTTTAAAAATTTCAGTTTTGTCTTAGTAATTATCAATTAAGACAACTAATTATCAACTATTAGGTTGGAAGCAAAGATGGATGATGACTGGCAATAAAGTACAGGACACGCGCTTCGTCCTATTTGGGACTCGTCAGTTGGCTGCACCTGCATCCCAGAGTTGATGTTCACTCCAAGACTCGAACCCAGTATCGTTCGCTTCAAATGCAATCGCGTTATCTACTTAGCTTCTGAGCCCTAACAACCACTTGCTTGTGCAATGGGGCGAAGTTTAATTTCATTTTTGCTTATAATGCTTGTGACTTAAGGCAATATCGAGACAATCCGCACAGGATGCACACATGCTAATGAGAGGCTGATCAATTGCAGTCCCAAACATCAATGGGAGGATTCAAACAAACAATACAAAATTAATTTATTAGGTTGGAAGTTGAAAGTATTAATAAACTTACCAACTTCAGTATGAATAGTCAAGGAGTATCATCGTCACTCAAGTTCCTAATATTATTAAAAACTGGGTTTATAAATATGCTTTTGGTTGTTGAATTACATTAAAGTTAATTAGTTTAGATTTTTTAAAAGTTTGACACTCACAAAAGAGCATGAATAAAACTATATTTTTGTATATACATTCATATTATATTAGTTGTATTCCGTAATTTACATACTTATAAATAAAACATAGTTCTTATCATAATCATTGACGGTTAACTTATTCTCAACAGTTGTTTTATTCCCTTTTTTTCGAAAACTCATCTATGTGTTTGTGATGTATAGTTAAATTATACTCATAGAGCTAAGTTTCTATAACGACACATTCTAACTAGTTCACTGACTAGTCTAAACTAAACCAATGACATAATACATAGTCTATTACTGTGATTCCTATTTATATCATTTTAGAGCAGTTGATTGAGGCGAAATCGAAAATATAATTGACTTCAGCCAATTTTATTTTCTGAAAGTTTATGATAATATTGCATTACATCAATTTAATTTAAAAAAATTATTTCAAAAAAGGTGTGATAACACTAGACGGCTTCCAGGTTTTCCCTGGTGGTCTAGCTTCAATTGACTCACGCTTTCAACTTTTAAAACTTTTTATTGAGACAAAGTTTGGTCATTTCTAAAAAAAATTCTTCAATATATCCAAGTCATAAAATGGTTTAACTAGTCTTTTTTGTGTAAGCATAAATCCGTAAAAATAATTTGTACAATTATGCTAGATATCTTAACAGTTTATATCATTATTAGTAAGGATTTAGGTTATCTCATTGTTGATATTAATTACTGAAATTTGATCAGTTTTTGTTGTCATATGTGCATCCTGTGGAGATTGCCTGGATATAACCATTATGACACAAGTTTATATATAATAAAAAAATTATGGCTAACAATGGAATCCAAGGTGCATATTTCTTCTTATTTTGACTCTTCAGCTGGATGTATCCTCATCCCAGCTGACAGTTGTCCTAAAGCGAATGTTCACTTATTATTGATCTGGTGAATATCCGACAACATTTCTATAGACAGTTTTATATTACGATCTAAACTGTATGCAAAGATTCGTCTATGCTTTTTATTTTATCATCGTTTTTTAAAATTTTGCACAGGTCTAGTTACTTATGAGTAGTTAAGTTCTAGTTTAGGTATTTTTGAGTAGTGTTATTTATATCCTTCATCATATGTTTATTTGATTTTAACTTTCCCTATAAAACGAAAAACCAAACCAGATCTTCAGTCTGACATAAATCCTAATGTCGGTAATAACTTAGAAGTTGCACAAGATCATTCTAACGAATCCGATCCAAGTTTAGGGTAAGTTTCTCATTTTGTTCTTTATTTCAAATGATACATTCCAAAATGTAGCATATACATGTATAATTCGTTTCAACTCAATTATGAATGTAAAATTCTATTTGTAATTATAATATCCACCACGTTTCTAATTACTTGCTTTTAATTAGTTTTTATATGTTATGTAAATTTTATTTTTCTAATTAATAGTATATGCTTGTCTATTTGGTTGCTTTACCAGGTTTATTAAGCAACATATGCTTTTTTAAAGGTAAACTCTTAGCAAATTTATCGTTCATGTATAAATGAAAACTTAGTAAAGTTAGTTATTTCTCGGAATCTATTTCGCTGAGAATTATACTCATTAAGAACTAGACGGTAGAGAGATTGCTTCACGGTAATTGCGTCGTCGTTTGTTACCTACATTCATAGGGCATTTAAGACTCGTTAAAGTTTTCAGTAAAGAATGAAAAGAGGAAGTTGCTAGTGAACTTGCTGAACTTTCTGGAATTCAAACATCTTAATCACTAAAATTTCTATTTCGATAACGTTTTTATAAAAAAAGTTGATTACCACTTATTTTTAGCATAGCTTTTATGGGGATTATAGAGTTTTCATAGTTTTAAATCACTAAATAATCTTAGACAAACTTTCATTGAGAACTAGGAAGCACTGGACATTTGTTTTTTCCCAGTACGAAACTCTTCAGCAGTACGTATCAAGACCCCGCAATAAAGGAATCGAACCCAGGATCTTCGGTCTCACTCGCGAACGGCCACTGAGCCGGCATCTGATGGTGTTAACGTTTAACTTTAATCAAATCACGATGTTGAACGACTATCTTTGATTGCTTGCGTTGGAAAACTATCTCATATATGATGGTTGAGGTCTACTAGTGACAGCTTTTCAAAGAAACTCTATAGGCGATGGACAAGGGTTGTTCAATATCGTGATTTGATGAAAGTTAGACGTTAAGACCATTATATGCCAGCTCAGTGGCCTAGAGGTTAAGTGTCGATAAATTGTGTTTTTTCTCATTTCAAATTACTGTATTTATATTATACTTGTAGAATATAACTAATTTGATGTTAAATCATGGTTCCAAATTCGAATACATCTACTTTTTACTGTAGACATCACAGTATCTTGGTGTCTGGAATTGCTCATTATTTTTCTTTATAAATATGTTATATGCTCTTGAGTAAAAGTTTGAACGTTAAACCCCGTGATCTCTGCATATCACTGTATACCGTTATGGTAATCTTTTACTACTATGTTATTGTTGCATAGCTCTTTTCATTTTATTTTATTGTTTGACTTTTTTTCACATTAGTGAACCCGTGGAAAACAATGTTGAAAACAGTAACGTTGTTCCTGATGTTATGCAGGTATGTCTATAACTTAAAGTGTATTTTCTCCCTCTTATTTCTTATTTTGACTATATTTTAGTGCTATGACTTTTCATGCATCGTTTTTCATACTATCATTTCATGTCTGTATCCACTAACCACTATATTATAGACTATGTTAGTTATTTTATAAGATTGTAAATTTTGGAAGTATACAAATAATCAACACATAATGATTTATGCTAAATTTCCTTTATATTAACATTAAGTAAAAGTATATAAAAGCTATCAAAACTTATTATTTGAGGATAACCTTATCTAACGTTAATATTGAACAGTTATGAATATACTTTAGCCTTCTTGAATGTTACTTCTGTCTAGATGATTCATAATATTCAACGTGCTGCTAAATATTCTTAAGTCTGTTGAATTGATTATGTAGTTGAAGTGAAACTTGTTAGTTGATAGTTTTGTCGGATTATCAATACAAGCGTCTTGTGTTTTATCAAAGGATTATCACTCCAATATAAGTTTAATAATTATTGAAAACGAGTTTTGTAGTAAGTGTCATACTTTAAACGTGAAGTATAGCCTATTGTCTACATTGTTCGAGTATCCATACGCAAATGGAAGACACTTGTTTATATATAAAGATTGTTCTCTTCTAAATAGCTCGTTAAGTCTCAATTTTGAACATCACTTCAATGTTACACTAGGACGTTTAGGTTTACATGTAGTAAATCAGCTACTTTGATAAGTATTGCGTAATTTTTTATTATTTATTAGTGTAGAAATGAGTAATTTTTAAATTTATTATTTTATTTATAAATCCTGGATTAAATACTATCATGCAAAAGTATAAATGTTCAGTTAAGAGAAGAGATACATCACTTACAGATATTATAAAAGTTTGTATAATGCTCTAGTAAAAATTATGGTTTTTTATATTATCATCTCAGTATGATTTCTTTGTAAATAATTGTTATAGTTAGATTGTTGAAATTCAAAAATGAAGGATCTAAATGTTTTCATTCTTCAATGATGTTTGTTAATGAAGTATAAGTCAATATATTTGTGTACATTAAAAAAGTGATATTTTCTTGTTATAAATGATTCTGAAAAAAACAAACAAACATGAAATCATACTGATCTTCAAACAGTGTAGCAACGAAATGTTTAAAAAGACGGAATATGATAATTAGAATTAAATTTCGCATATCAACTAGGTAATTATTTATTCAAATTCACTTGGTATTATTTGTTTGAATCTTCCCATTGATTTTTAGGACTGCAATTGATCAGTCTCTTATTGTCATATGTGCATACTGTGCGTATTACCTCGATATAGCCTTAATTCACAAACATTATAAGCACAGATGGATAGTGGATAGCAGTGGAATCCAGGATGCGCGTTCCATCCTATTTGGGACTCGTCAGCTGGATGTACCTGGATCTCAGAGTTGATGTTCACTCTGTGACTCGAACCTAGCACCCTCCGCTTCAAACGCCATCGCGTTATCTACTCAGCTAATTAGTCCTGATAGCCACTTGCTTGTGCAATGGGGTGAAGTTTGAATTCACTTAGTATTGTTTATTTAAATCTTCCCATTGAAGCGAAAGGTACTAGGTTCGAGTCCCAGAGTGAACATCAACTCTGAGATGCAGGTACATCCGGCTGACGAGTCCCAAATAGGACGAAACGTGTGTCCTGAATTCCACTGTTAGCCATTGTCCATCTTTGCTTATAATTATTTATTTAGTTCGTTATTTTCTTGGTAATCTGTCATACTTTATTTTTATGACTGAATTTCATTCGCTGAGATTTTACAAATATATTATTCCTAATTAATATCTAACATCAACTTGGCGCTTAAATACTGTGAAACTATTCGATCTAATTTAGACGAAAGTTCTTATAAATCTATCTGAAAGTATGTTTAATTTTATCAAAATACGTATATTGAATATTTTTCTAATGTGAATAAATTTTGTCAGGTAGTTAGCGAGAAATTTTGCACCTAGTTTTCTTGCTATTAGGCTCTTTTCAGCATGGTGTATCTGTAATCTTGAGGGAAGCGATGGTCCCCGGGGGACTTGAATCCGCGCCACTCAGCCTCACAATTTGAGATGTCACGACTTAATTATTGAGGCTGTTACTGACCTCCTGTTAGACTAAGATGTTGGGTAATAGATTGATTCCTGAGTAGTAGTCAATTTCACGTTTGTCTAGTCCTTTAGTGCTGTTAGGATTCTATCGATAAAGTCTCAATGTACCCGTTAGTTTAAGTGAATCGATGTTTCATTCATTATATTGAGACGTTAGTTGGTCGGAGGTGGTTAACAGGAAACCTGATCAACGCTAAAGGATTGGGTATTTCTAAAGTTAGTCAATACTCAGCGACGAATCAGTTGTTCATGAGCTTTCAGTACGTAATGAATGAAGTAGTTTTAGTTATCCATTCTACCGAAATCCCCCAATTACCTTTCATTAGTTTCGTGTAAAGATAACAATAAAAGACTCAACAAATATTCTTCTGGAAACACAAAGTTTAACTAGAGAAAGTGAATAAAACCAGTGAGAATTTCGTGTTGATCAGTGTTTGTTAAATACACTATATAGTTATATTTCATAACTATTCTTTTTTGTAATCTAAATAATCGGTCATGATTTTCTAAGATAACAAAAATATTCCTAGTATTTTTTTCGGCTTTTATTACAGAAATCTATTAGTTTGGACGAATATAAAAACATAAAGGTCACAGTTGTTACATTGTTTTCATAGAGTTACCTGTTGTAATATATACAATGACTTTTATGCTTATTGTCAACAATTTAACCAATCCTAGTTTTAAATTGTGTATTAATAAAACAATAGATTTATTGTCCTATGATTAGATCTGATTGGAAGAAAGTGTTCTGTTCACTTTAACTTTAAATAAACCTGATATTATTTACAAATGAGCACCTCTAATATAAATATGAGATTAATACATAAAGAATCGATTATTTCTATTTTCAAGAGGGAGAAACTGTCCTATTTATTATAAGTGTTGTGTATTATATTCAGTCATAAATTTTATTAGTGGTGAGTTACTTTGTGTATTGTTTAGTTAATAGAAACGCTCATAAGTAAAATTAGATTTTAATGTAATTTTATATTATCTTTTGTAATTTATAAGTTTATCAGAAACTAATCACAAAGGATTTTATACTTGTGAATTATTCAAACAGCAGTCAAATTCACTTAATAATCAGTTAGATAGAATTCTCAACATGAATTATCTACACCGACCTTTAAACAACTGCCTGACATACTGAGGTGGTGATTTTATCTAGTTGAATGAATGCATTGTAACAGTGTTAGCTCATACAATACCATATGATTTAAGGTTACAGTATCTCATCAGCTGATAGAATATAGACATATTATTTATCTACTGCTAAGTGTAGGTAGTATTCGAAAGTCTACTTGAACATAAAGTGTTTTTTTAATTTTATGTTAATAATGGTAAAATATACCTAATAATTCCTACTTATGTGTTTTTAATATCCATTCTATGAAATGTATTGGTCAAATACTAGCTTTCGAAGTAATATATGTCCTCAATTCCTACTCTGTTGTTTGATCTCGAGAAAATCATTAAGTAACAAGTAACAATCGTGAAACTAAATTATCAACTGTCAGTTAAACAGTCAAACACAATGTAGAACCTCGTACATGTATACATCAGTTCAAGTTGCCATACCCCATTAGCACACAGATGAAATTGTTAAAGTGAATCCCAAAGTAGTGGAGGTAGAAATAGTATAAGTGGTAGTCGGAAAAATTAGAAATAGAAGGTACAACTCAAGAAAATATAAATTATTGAAATAAAATGATTATGAGGAATTTAAAAACTTAGGAAAATGTAGATGCATCAGCACCATTGTAAACAATTTTGAGCCATGTCATTCAAGGTCTCTAACCATCGTTTACGGTCATTCCTCCTACCCCATCAGGTAGTCTATATTTATTTATTTAAACACATAAATATTGGTACAAAGGGGTACCAGATATATATGCGCCGCACAAATCTCATTTGAGTTGTGTGAGGGCTGTGATACTGTCCAGGTGCCCAAACTGAAACAGATGGTTTTCTCAGGGCACCACACCCCGAGCCTTCGACCCAAAGGTCTGATCCACAAGGCAATGGGACATCGTGAGGAAATGTAGTCCCATGGTAGTTGGTGACCAACGATTGATTCATACGCCATTTGTTCCCTCAAGCCCCCAAATGCCCTGGTACGGCTGAGAGTGGGGAGAGTCCGCTCTCCTTCTCGAAATGCTCTCACATGGCCACGCGAATACATAGCCTCTGCTAGGCAAGTCCTACTCACTGCCTTCTCGTGGCGGGGGTGTTGTTAACGAAATTGGGAGGACGAAAAGCGAATGCCCGGCGCTTTAACCGGGTTGGTGGACACGCAGGATCCACCTAGGAGAGTTGGAAAACTCTGACTCCGAACCGATGGTGCACATGGGCTCCAGTATCCTGAGGGAACAAATGATATATGAACGAGTTATTGGTGACCGGCTACCATGGGACTGCATCTCCGTACGTTGCTCCACTGCCTTGTGGATTAGACCTTCAGGTCGAAGGCTCCGGGTGTGGTGCCTTAAGAAAACCACTTGCTTCTGTTTGAGCACTCAGGCAGTATCACGGCCCACGCACAAATTAAGTGTCTTGTATGTGCACATATATATCCGGTGCTCCTTCGTATCAATATTTATGTGTTCAAACAAATAAATACATAAATAACCCTCACACCAAGAAATGTGATTGAAGGCTGAGTACCATTAACCTGTACATAATTGATATGTTATATTCAGTATATCTTTTTATGAATTTATTATTTTCAGAAGAGAGTTTTGTGGAGATTTTAGTAATTTTATTATTAGTGTCTAAGTTTTCTCGTTTTATTATTACTTCTAAACTTTTTCAAGTTTTGGACTATAGTAATATGATTTATAGTGTACGTTACTGCTGAAATATTGTTCTATAAAATATTGACCTTATTTTATATGCCCTTAAATTTCGTAGCGTAAATTTTTTATTCGGTCAACCAATCATTTGGTTTTTAATTTTATATTTTACGTCTAAAAGTCAGCATATAGTTCTAATCTATTTGTTTGTACATACGTTTTTTGTACTACTGTCATACGATTATTGATGCATTTATTTGTAACTGAGCAATGTTTCACGCAAGTTAATCAATTTATGGACTGTTTTTGTGGTTTATTTGTCGAATTTCCACAAGATTTGTATTCTTTTGATTTTTATAAAGTTTATAACTTTAAATAATAGTAAAATCTAGTCGATCGAGTAAGAAATCATGTTCATTTCTAAAAATGGTCTGTTTTTCATTTTTAATATGTAGACTTCACGTATTGATTCATCAACTCGACCAGCATCACCAGCTCAAGCTGGAATGCTTAACAAATCAGATACACCTTTAGTAAATGGAAAGGAAAACTCTCAGCTACCTCCTCAATATCCGTTTAAATCCTCACGAGATTCCAAATCGAATGATTCAGAATTAATTGCACTACGCAAGGAACGAGATCAACTTTTAACTACGATTGAAGAGATGAAGTAAGTGTTTGCTTGTAGTATTTCTTTTTTCGCAGAGACTATAGTTTATGGACGAACCAATGAGATTTAGGATAACAGGTCTTGGGTTATGGTTCGAATTTCATACATGTATTTGGCTAAATAGCATTTTGGCATTTTAACCGATGTCAGTTCGTGATGAAAACCCTAAATCTAACTTCTAACTCTAAACATCAACTGTAAATCATAATTCTAATTCCTCACACTGGTTTGTAACCGTCATTTAGTCCAAGTTAGTAGGTGTACATTCTCTAGGCCACTTTAGCGTCGCTCCAAGGTCGTCCATAAATTATAGTCCCATTACTTTTTTTGTATAAATTACACGCAAACATCTTTATATGGAATTATGTTTTCTTTGAGTGTTTTAGGCATTATATTGTAAAATTTCTTATAAACTGTTAATTGAACGTAAACGGGCCAAAATGATCCTTATGTTGTTCACGATGTACAAATTGTATTCATATTTTCAAGTTAACTGGAATCAATTTACATTTCCTTATAGTAGTACTCGAAGTTATCTTAGTCATCAGAATAAACTATCTGTTTACCAGCTTTATTCGTTTGATAGTTTATGAAGATTTTGTATGAGTTTGATGGGAAATTCACTGATCAATTACACCTAAAAGGGATATCTTTGTTTGGGCATCTCTATAAGATTTCTTTGAAATAGCTAACTCGAGTCCAAGTATGAAGTCTGAAATGTTATTTTTTAGGAAACTTTAGTACTTAAAAGTATAACATCCTTGTAGAACTAATGTTTTTGTCACTACCACGGATAACTAGTATCATTCTCTAGTTGTCAGCTATAGTCTCTATCTTCTGATAAAGGTATACTGTGCTATCATGATAACCAACATGCCATATAGAGGTATGTATTCACGGTGTTAAAATACCCCAGTTTTTGTGAAGTAAGATTAAGGATAGACGTGGTTAAAACATGACTTATTGATCTGTTGAAAAAGTAGGACATCTTAGCCATAAAAGCCTGTAATTATATATAATTTGGGCTAATTACACAATGCCTTAATCAGTTAAACTGTCGGTTAAATAATAAAACAACTATTTTTTGTTCAGTTTACCAAGTTATTAATATAACAGTAGAGGTAACACATACAATTGCATATGTATCTCAATTTTTCCCCTCTAAGTTAATTGGTTTAAATGCGTTATTAACAATCAACAAATTCTATACATTATCATCAACTGTGATGTTTATTAGGATTTTAAAAACACTATAATTGTAATTTATATGATATTTCAGCTAATCTTGGATAATGTTGCACGATTCATGACAGATGTGCGCTGAACTGTGTTATCACATTTCACACCGGTAATATCGAGAAATTATACGGATCACAATAATGAGTAGAAATTTTAATATCAACGGTAGTGAAAAGTAAATATTAGAACTGCAATTCGCAAATAATGTATGAAATTAGATGAAAAAGTATGAAAATTAAATCTTGGGCTTATCAGAGATGCTTACTCGTAAATATACAATTAGGTTTCGAAAGATTTGTTACTATTTCGAAATATCTACCGATCACTTATTGAATTCACTCTAATTGTGCTTAGTCTTGTTTTAAATATTTAATTATACTATTAGTAGGTAGAAGTTTTCTTTTTTTTAAAAAAGGAATATTACTTTTGTTTATATCAATTCTCACCAATTAATTGTTCCATTTTTATTAAGTTCTCTAAATTTGTTTCCTTTTTTATCTTTAAAAAAGTAACATTTAATGCCTTGCCACCAACTGATATCATCATCGTTCTGAAGTAATTAATTACGTTTTCCAGTTCAATAATTCCCTTTTACTTTTTCGTGAAGCATATTACACCTTTGTTTGAAAACGTTGTATTGTGGTGTTCGCTATTTATGCTAACAGATATAAGCAGTATGTAGCAGCAATCGGAAGTGAAATGCTTGCCAGCAGATTAAATTAAAGAGAAGAGGAAAGGAAAGAGAGAATAACTGAAATAACAACATAATAAGAAGAATCATGAAGTATGTAAACGACAACTGAAAGATGTGCAAATAATTTTGATGGGATTTTGTTCTCTAGGCTGGATGGTTTGGTTATGGATCTTTCATCTTTCTTCTGAACGACATCATAAGCACAAACTTCAGGTATAAATTTACCCGAAGTTTGTGCTTATGACGTCGTTCAAAAGAACGATGAAAGATCCACGACCAAACCATCTAGCTCAGAGAACAAAACTCCATCAAAATCATATGAGCGTAGTACGCTTGTCGTTGTTCGAAAATGAGAGAATTTCGCCAAGACGCAGACTTCCACTCGAGAAAAACCGTATTTCCTCCACGAGTGTCTTCGTCAGCATGTGCTACTAGCAAGTGTAAGATACAGACCTCCGATTAACTGCTCAATGGGATGGAGAATAGCTGAGCAAAGTGGAAGAAAAATGGTATACCTAATGATAACGAATGCACACTACGTGATCCACAAATACCAACACGTCATGGGGGATCAAAAGAGGAAACTACAGAAGATACTCACGACAGAACATTTGGAAATCTTGACATATGAAGATAATATATGATTTTCATATTTTACAAAGCCACTGTGTAATTTTGCATAAAGTGCTCAATTGGTTTATCCTGAGTTTTCTTTTACTACATTTATTGCTGTTGCCTGCAGAGAGGCGAAGATGGAGCAGTCCTGTGAACACCATTTCGGGGTCGGAAGAGGAATCGTTAGTTGGTGTGGTTTAGTTCAGGACATTTTTTATCCGACCAATCTGACTTTTTCTCATTTGTTCAGATTATTTCTCATATATTTATTTATATAAGTATGTGTATATGTATTTTTACGTTATAACAGACATTGTATCACAGAGTATGATCGTAGTTTACAGCATATGGTTGAAGAGAAAGCTCATAGTCAAAGAGAAGTCAATATTCCAGTAGCTGATTTAATTAAAGAACGTGATGAAGCTGTAGAAGAGTTAGCTACCATTGAGAAAGCTTTTGGGGATTTACACAGACGTTTTGAGAAATCGAAACAAATCATAGAAGGTTTTAAACAGGTTTGTCTTTTCTTTGTTTTTAAACTGTTATATATTTTATTACTTCCATTTTTCGTCATTTGTATTCTTTGTGTCGATTTTTTATTCTGCTTTTGTTTTAAGAAATATATCGTCAATAATTTGTACTTCTGTGGAGGACTATTACAACATTCTATTTTCTCTATGTATGGAAACTATTCTCTAATCTTTTTTTTTACTTTAAATGAAGTATATATATATATATATATATATATATATATATATATAGTTTCTAAATGTTCCATGTACCTTTTGTGAAATGATAAACACTAGTTACACACATTGCACTTCACTTTATTACCGAGTAGGCCGTCTTTGGTGATCCAACGTTGACTGATTCATGATTTCGATGAAATTCAACAATATCAACAAACCCAAACTGATATTAATTCTTTATCGTTTAGTTGTTTGTGAGGGTGAGGGGAGCAACAAATTATTCATTTCTTATTTACGATTGATTGGTTACTGGGTAATGACCACTGTCATGTTTTTGTCTCATCATTCAGTACTGATTAATTTTTATCCTTCAATCTGCAGCTAAATCACTATAGTTCAATTAGTGCTAATGAATTAAATAAAAACATGACATCGATCACTGCTCAATAACCAATCAGTTGTTAATATCTCTTAGACCTACATAAGAGTTAGTCTCGGCTCAAAAAACTCAGAGGTGACATCCTAAACTGTTGAACCAGGTGATACGAGACTGGATCCCTAGGGATGGGTCAGTTTCCTCAAGAATACAGATACACCTCGCTCATGAGTATTAAATGTTGTAAAACACAAATCATCAGTTTACTGTTGACTATCTCCAACAGGTGGTCTTGCCTCGTTTAATGTCGTTTCGTTGTTTATTCTAATGAGAATTCTGTGAAATTAATGCTATAGGTCCTTCTTACATCAATTTTTAAAAAATGTATTCTGTGTATGCAATATGATTTTAATCCTGATTAATTTTAGACAGACGACTTCAGTAATCAATGTAAAACGATGTTTTCGTTATTTCTTTTTGTATTCAGGTATAGTTTAAGGAAAAAACATTGGTTCATGTCTATGCTTTGTTGAGTTTAATTTGCTTTTATTTGTATCATTTAGTTTTTTGTTAGTACTTACTTTTGCCTTAAGTTGTTGACTTTAAATTTATTGTAATCCCTTAAGTAAAGTAGATTTCTAGAAATTTATGAACTGCGTCTGACACTGTATTATTGTTTTTAAAAAAATAATGTATGTTGTCTGTTTTCATTTGTAAAATTTGTGTACTTTTTCGAAGTATTATCTAACCTGACCGTACTTTGACTGTACTTCTTGAATTTTTTTCTTACAATGTTTATTTCCTTATTTTTCAGAATGAAGAAGCTCTAAAAAAGAGCATTGATGAGTATAAAAGTTTATTACAACGTCAGGAAAGAAAATATTTAGCTTTGAAAAAGCACGCTGAAGATCAGCTATTAAAGTGAGTAGCTGTTAGTAATATAAAATATTCTATCTTATACTAAGTAGTAAAATATGGAATTGTTTACTGTTGATTGCTTAGTTGTGTGTCTAGCTTAATTTCTGTGTAGACCTTGATTAGCTCGCTAACTGGTCTGGGTCAGGATCGAAATCGGTGATAGGGATGAAAGTATTTGAGCCCGTCGACCATTTTACTTATATTAGCAGACCAGTTAATCTGATAAAGTCTCAGCATGGATTTGCAAAAATCATTTGTCTTTTGTTAAGATTGGTTACCTGTAGCATAGGTGGGGTGTCCGTTTGCCAATGAACGTATATACTGGGCAGCAATCCACTCTACTTTAATTTTTGACTGAAACTTTGCCTTAACAAGTAGAGGAAATTCGTAGTTTACTACAAATATCTAACCCAACATGTCTTCGAAGCAATGGTCACGTGTATTAGGACTACCGAGAGAACGGTATTGATGTTTAACGCAGGGTAACAGGTGAACATTGCAAATCGACTGATGTAAAAGTGATTCTCCGTCAATTCAGGTTGTTGAGATATGTATTACTTATGCCCAACCACCGCCTACAGCGATATACAATGTTTGTTGGAGTAGGCTGGAAGAAAGCTATGGGTGACCAAACCAGGACGTGGCATCATTTGACGAAGTTACTGACTTTGGAAATGAGCCATGTTGGTGCAAACTACTTGGTTGGGGTCTACGTGATTACTTTATCCAATGGTTGCAAACGTTTGTTTTGTCAATTTTGATCACACTGGCAGTCATATGTGGAGAATCCGAATAACACATTTATATGTAGCCTCTTCTGATAATGTCCTCTAGGAAGATAATAAAAGTTTCACGACTAAACTATCCAGCTCAGAGAATAAAAATCCATCTAAATCACCCAATTGTGACTGAATCATATGTATTTGTTTAATATAACGTAAGAAGTTCATTTCAATTTTCATTTTAAATATCTTTTTCCATCTGTAAATAGAGTAAATCAAGACACAGAAGGAATAAAACAAGAATATGAAACAAATCTAACTCGATTACAGGCTTCATTAAGAATCTCTGAACTTCAAGTTAAGAGTTTTGAATCTCAGTTACAGCAAAAAGTATGTGATAATTTATATTTGTGATTTTGCATGACACCTTATTGTAAACGTAAATTTGTCATTAAAATGACCATTATATGCCTCAATAAAACCATCGGTTTTTATTCTCTTCTGATTCTATTTTGTCGTTCACTAATTTTCTTTGTGAAGGAACTGTCTTACACTTTAATTTCCTTAGTTTAAATCACGAAGCGATCTTAGTTACACCGCCTTTGAAACATAGTAGCTCTAAACAGCTGTTTCATTCTAGCATGGGACTTCTCAGCAACGAAAATTCACAGACCAAGGACTTTCGGTCTTCTATGTAAGCGCTTAACCTCTTGACCACTGAGTCGGCATCCGACGGTGTACGTGTCTAACTTCAATCAATCCACGGTATTGCGCAACCTTCATTCATTGCCTGGAGTAGATAACTGTCTCACACCCGATATGGTTGAACTTCACTGGTCACAGTTTTTCATTAGAATTTCAGGAGTTGCATCTTAAAACTGATCACTTGTGAGTGCATGATTATTATTAGTATTGGCGGCTTTGCATGGATTGTAGAATTTTCTTAGTTTAAATCACAAACTAACCTTATTCAGACCGTAATTGAAAACCTTTTTGTAGTATTATTTTCGTATGAGTATTTTCCATCCAGTGATTCTTTTCTATTTGCTTAAAATGATTGTGCCGTACATATACTTGATTATTATCTCGTGTGCATACTTTATGTGATAAAAATACACTTTACTCCATGTTATTTCCTTTTACCAACCAAGTATGAATAAGAGAGCAAAAACAAAGATTGATTCAGAATAATATGAATTCATTTTATTTCGTTAGGTTCTCATCATCTGCTTACAACCTATAATATTTTGAAATCAAAGTTATTACAGTTGTTGATATACTTATAAATACTAAGGTGATTAGAGATGACTATGTGTATCATGATGTAGCGAAGATTCTAACAGAGTTAATAAGATCATAAAATATTTTGTTTCAGATAAATAAAGTGTAGGAGAGAAAGGTCCAGACCATTCATTATTTCAACTCTTTCTGAAGTTTTGATTACATCATTGTCATTTTTCTTTCATTTATAATTCTGATTGGAATTAACTGATTTCCATTCATATCATTCTTTCATAGCGTTAACCTGTTTTCAGTTACTTCATTACACAACCATCTCAAGTTTGTCAACTCTATGTTTTCTAATCACTAGTTCGAAGTTCTAGAATCTTTCCCTCACACGCTTTATTTATTTGAAACAAAATATTTTATGATCTTATTAACTCTGTTAGAATCTTCGCTACATCATGATACACATAGTCATCTCTAATCACCTTAGTATTTATAAGTATATCAACAACTGTAATAACTTTGATTTCAAAATATTATAGGTTGTAAGCAGATGATGAGAACCTAACGAAATAAAATGAATTCATATTATTCTGAATCAATCTTTGTTTTTGCTCTCTTTAAGATACTAAAGGGACTTATGTGTATAAAACAAGTTTCAATAGTTCACACACTAAAAAAAACTACCAGTCAAAGCTGATCCAAATACTCAGATTTATATTCAGTGGTGATTGAATCACATGAAATTTCATAAATTGTATCATAAAGTAGCTAGTATTTTTCACTTTATTTAGATATCCTTAATTTTTATTTGTTAATCAACACAAAACTGAATTATCATTTTCGGGAGGTTTATAGATCTTACATACGAACATTTTATGTTGATGAGTTTACTTGTCAGATGTGAAAGAAATTCATTCATATCATATCATGTCTATTGAATTTCTAGTTGAATAAATCTTCAGATTTTATAGAATATTGGATTTTTTTTCAAAAACGAAGATTTGTTATGACTAAAATAATGTATTCGAAATCATAGTCCTTGAGATTACTGCACATTATTTTCAAACATTTATTTTGTTTATCTAAAACAATTTTGGTTAAGTTATTGTAACGACTCACTCCTCATCAGTTGATCTTTCATGGGCTTTCTACAATATGCGGAATGTTAAGGATCAAAGAATCGTTTCATTCCCAGATAGAACATTACGTTCCTCATTTTTCTTCCGAACAATCCAGTCAGTCCTTTGTTTATAAATTCATGACTATCTTTGAAATGGGCTGATAATAAGTCTCCGGGACTTGGTAACTCATGACTCATCAGGCGTTGGAGTCCCCTATGACCTCTCCATCGTTATGGGGGATCAGTAGTCAGTGATAAAAGAGCACAGGACTGTCTGTTCGGCATTACTAGAATAACAGACCAATCGAATGGTGTACCAATAAGCTCTGCTCAACGTTCGGAAGGCATTTCGAACTGACTAATTCACGTGCCATCAACCCCACAGATTGTTTTACTGAATCAGAAATTCTTGCTTTCAATGACTTGGATAAGATGAAACATCTACCAGTTACCAAGTGTATCTATTTCTTCCAACTACTTGGGCTTATGACCACCTGATTTCTCAGTTCTCGGTGAAGGATTGTGAAATTCTGCTACCTAACGATTTACATGATTCATCAAGCTCGCGACGTACCAGAATAGAGTGCCGTGTTTCAAGGAGTTATAAGAAATGTGGAAACCTCATTGTTTATAAGCGGGACATTTTTCTAAGCGACGAGCAGTTTTACTAGTCTTTTCCATGATATCATTCAAATGCAGTGCATAAATTCAATAAGGTTAGTTTACCTGGTGGAGATCGAGAAACTTAGTTATATGAGCGCGTTTTAAGAGGAAGAGAGGAATCCTACCTCCATCACCTGTCACAGGTTATTTTCGGAACAAGTTCAAATAAGCATATTATGCCAGTCCTATCATTTCTAGGTAATTATAATCTTACATCAGTGTTATATAGAAAGATATGTGAGTAACAATTAAGATGACTTTGTATGGTGCTATTGTTTAGCAGTTACACTAGTAGGAAGATATTGTTTTTGCGTCATTTATCCTAGCTTACTATAGCCATATGTTCGGATCTGTCAATATCCTATCGTTAGCATATTTGATTATCAATGTTATGTATGGCCTTTTTGTTGTTTAAAACAGCTGTAAGTTTTACATTAAGTACACGTTTATATATTCATCTTTGAGATGGCAATTCTGCATGGTTGTTCAAGCTGAATTAATTGGACCGGGATTCGAATATGCAACTTGAACCTTGGTTACCGAGTCCTTTTATCACAAAATCCACATCTCCATTAATTTACGTAAACAAATAACTGACCTTCTTGCTAAGTCGGAAAGTGAAAGTCATATAGTTAATCAATGCATTTAACGTAACATCTTATAGTAAAACCTGACTTCATAGAAAGTACGTTCTGGTTAAAATAACATATCAATTTTTTGTTGTAATTATTTTCATTGTCCTGTCTCTTTATAATCATTTACAACGATGTTTCATTGTTTATTTCCAGACTCGTGAGAATGAAGAATTAACTAAAATATGTGATGAACTATTAAGTAAATACGGTGGAATAACATGATATCATCATGAATATGTGTTAGATATTATCTTTGTATAATGGACAAGAAATGATAAGTTTTCAATTTATTTTATTTTTGAAAAAAAGTTTTTCCTATCAACATATATCGTCTACTTTTAGACGAAGAAGATGACAATGTAGAATCAAGAGTTATTGATGAAGATATCTATCCATATGCATATACATAAAATAAGAAGACATTCATTAGCTGTTATTATTTTTGTTCTCATTTCCATCTTCATGCGTTTGTGTGTGTACATTGAAATAAACATTTTCTCTCTTGCCTATATATATATATAAAGAGAGCGATTCATCTGTACGTTTTGTGTTGTTGATTGCTTTCGTTTTGTTTGGTTTTTCGTAAAGTGCCTAATGCATTTTTTTAAAACTCATTTTAATTCTGTGCTTAAAAGTGGAAACGAAGGAAGATTTAATGTGATGATACAACATTTTATCAAATATCTTAATTTGTAAACTATAGATATTGATTTCTGTCATTATTGTTGTTTAATCACTATACAATCTTGATTACTTTTGACTGTAACCGTTGCGACACTTAGAAGTGTTTTCCTTTTATCACTATATATAAACCCATACACACATACCAGCTAACTTACACTGTTATATTTATCTATTCAAGCAGATATATCACTAAAATTTAATACATTGAAAATAGAATTATATTAAAGTTTTGTTACTGTTTGTAATAATATAGTGTTGAAATCTTTTGAGTTTAAGAAGAAAAAGACTTCTTTTGCTTTGTTTGGTGTTGTTTCACCGCTGTGGTTTGTTTTAGTAAAACTTATGCAATATAATATATATGATCTCAGTTCCGCTTGAAATGTCCAATAGGTGTCATTGAACAACTTTGAGTTTGAATTATAAATTTGTGATTATAAAATATTCTTTTGGCATTAATTCGTTATTCCAAAATCATTTATATGGGAACTGTTAAATCTTCTGACTGAGCGCTTGAATCGGTTTTCTAAGGTCTTCTTATAATCTCAGGCTAATTCTACACGACAACTTGAACACAAGAGAAAAGGCGCGTAATACGGAAAGAACGCCTTATTCTAAGGTTAGTTTATATACAGAAAATGTAGTGTATCTGTAGTGTTTCAGACGGTCATGGACCTCTGGAAAGTTCTGGAATGCTACTAAACATAGTAGCAGGGTAGGTAATCATCCAGTCAGAAATGTGACGTGGCTTTTCACTTTCTAGATGTTTCTGAGAAAGTTCTATTCAGTGCTGGTTAGATAAAATGTTTCCCAGTGTTCTTAGGTTTTTTTTTAGGGGAATTATCTGGGCCTCCCCAACAGGAACTATAAGAAGTTGGGCATAGTTTAATTAGAATTATTCGTTATTTGCTGATGCAACTTGAAGGAAATGGTTTTTGAGCATTTAATATTTTCTACTTATAATTTTGTTCATTTTTCCAAATAAAAAGAAGGTTAGGGATGGATTCGGAAGAGCTTGAGGCTATTTTGATATATATTATCCGATAAACTAAAACATCTTTAGGCTTCATCGTAATGTGCAATGTTTTGTCAAAATGTTGGTACGCTGCCAATGGTATGGTTAAGATGGTGGTTGAAGGTACTCAACAGTATTTCTAGACCTAGTTTTCATTCTACTTGGCACTTGTCAGCAAGGTGTTCCTGTAATCTTGAGGGATCTAATGCTCCCCGACGGATTCAATCACTTGTCACCCTGTACCACAATCAGAGACGTTATCACTGAGCTATCGAATCCGCGACCGACCTCTTGTAGGACTGAGATGTATTTAGAATTGATTGATCAATGGGTGGTGATGTATGTCAGGTTCTTTCCTGTTGACTACCTCCAACCACTTTCTTATCTCAATATGGTGCACGCAATATCGAGTCATCTAGACTAGTGTCCATATTGCAACTTGGTCGATAGGATTCGATGTGCACTCAGAAAGACCTGACATACATGACATTGATCACCACTCAGTGATCAATAGGTGAATTTGAATGCATTGAACTGTAGATAATTAGCATCAGTCAATCCGCAGGGAAATTTATGTATATAGTTTACAAAGACGATAGATTAACTCCCGTAGCTAACAAATATTACTATGTTAATGAGTTATGTATTTTCCTTCTTGCTAATATAATCAATCTTACCGTATCACTTTGTTTGGGGATCAGTGGGTCTGTTAATGAAGAGCATTCTTTATATGCAATTTCTCTAACCCAAAAATCTTTAAAAAGTTCGTTAGGAAGTTTACATGAACCCGAATACCACATCAGACAGAGTGAATAGGTCAAATGCTATTGTTTATGCTTGAAGTCTTTTATTAATAGGAATAACATTTAATTATACAATCAATAGCGTTGACAATATCGCCACTATGATGAGTGCAACTAGGCAGGATGGTAACAGCTTGGAAAGATGAGGACACGCTGTCTTCTTTTCATAGTTTGTGCTTACACTCACACTGACTGGGGCTTGAATGAAACAATCAAGAGTTTTTATAGGAACGTTTCTGACTTCCAGAACACTAGGTACCTAGGTGTAGTAATGATTGCAGTTCACCTTAGTGAGTAGTTATATAGACCAAATCGAAATGGAAGACAATTAAGATCTCTCGTTGTCCGAGCTCAAGTAACAGTTATTGTTTCCAACTATGCTCAGACAACCATCTATTTGTAGCAAGCACCAAGTTAAAGTATAACATGGGTGATCGTCTGACATAGTGACCTCCAAAACCGGCTAAATGACTGACGTGGAATGACACTTGCCGTCAACATTTTTGGGAAAGTTTTGATAGAAGATTACCACTCGTTTCGCAACACATTTTGAAAGTATGACCATGGTTTAATGAGAATATGCTTTTGTCTCTATCCCAGATACTATCAGGGACCTTGTAAATCTAAGCAACATACCCCATTGAAAATAACATAAATCTGGCGAAAGCCAATTCTGTTCATTAATATTACAGTATGTGATATTACTTTACTATATTGTCGATATAACTGTTCTAAATACAGTGATAAAAGACACTTACAAGTAACATTTATAGTAAATTCAATGATCACACTCAAGTGAAATCTAATAAAACTCATTTACAGAAAAATTTGAATTAAAGAAAATCTAGATATTTATGCTTACCTTAATTTGAAATGGCAACATTACAAAAAGGTTTCTTCCTAAAATTTACTAAATAATCTTGATTAAAAACTGAAAATTCTAAAATAAAATGATAACCTTGCTACATTGTTAATTAATGTACCATTAGCTTTTATTAAATTTTAATGCTAATCGTTTAATTCGTTCATTCAAATGATATACTGTCTCTTCATCACTACTTTGATTGGCTTTCGACTCATCTAACTGTTGGTTAATACCATTTTTGGAAGAATTAATTGATTGATTTTGAATCTGTGACCATGGCCCACGTTCACGTTCAAATTCATTGTCAATTATTTGAAATTTAGTATTCATACGATGCTGTCCAACTGATTGACGTGATCTTATTCTAATGTTATTGTTCTTTCCATTTGTGTTTGTTGATGAATGCTAAATTGAAGTGAGGAAGATTAATATGAAGAAATTGAGTATTATTTTAAACTTTTGGATAGTCGTGAATGAACTACATATATCTTCTGTCTTACGTAATTCGGTGTCTAGGAATTTCCACATATAATATATGTAAAATCCTTCATTTAATTGTCTAGAAAGACATTGAATAGTGTTTACATTGAACGAATAGCTAGCTCATTACGATGAAAAGTTTTGTTTTCAGTATATATATTAATATTATTATTTCGATTTGAACTTACAGCTACAATAATCTCTAGTTCGGCTAAACATCTATCTGTCAGTTCAGTGTACTGTTTTAATGATGTTGGAGCTATTTAACAATCTTCTCTATAGCTCGGACAATTTGAAAATCACGAGTTTTACTACTCACAATCATTAAATTTATATTTTAAGGATTTATCAGTCAAAAAATGTTTAAAGAAATTTTAAGAAGAAAGTAACCTAATTAGTAAATCTCTTTTTCAGAATTCAAAGTGAAATATATATTTTGATTGAACTATATTGGTAGTTCAACTCCATCAATAACTGTGTACAAGATCATATTTTTTGCTTTGATCAACACTTATTTTGGCGTAGTATTTGATGACACCGTCCGGCTGCCTAGACAATAAAAGACCATGTTAACGAATTATCACTTGATTACGCCTGTCATCTTTCGTGGAGCATAGGCTGACAACCAGAGTTCTCCATCGAACTATGTCCTGGGCAATACTTTCCAGTCGTTCCCAGTTCTTTTAATATCTGCTTCCGATACCCAGTTAGCAGTGTTTTCTTTGGTCTTCCTCTTTTCTGTTTCCCTTCAGGATTTCAAGTTAGCGCTTGACTCATGATTCAGATGGTTAATTTTCGCATTATATGTCCTATCCACTTCCAACGTCACTTCCTAATTTCCTCTCGAACTGGAAGCTGATTTGTTTTCTCCCACAGTAGGCTGTTGCTGATGGTGTTCGGTCAACCGACATTAAGTATATTGAGTAGAAAATTGTTTATGAATACTTGTACATTTCTGATGATGGTTGCGGTAGCTCTCCACATTTCCGTTCCGTACAATAGGACTCACTGTCTTGACGTTCGTATTTTAGATTCTAACTTTGATATTGGTTGACAGTTGTTTTAAGTTCCATATTTTTTTCAACTATAGGAATGCTATCCTTGCTTTACCACTCTGTATCAGATCTTCCTTGTTTATGGATGATGCTGTGCAGTTTCATGGAAGTTTCCGCCTCTTCCAGAGTTACTCCATCAAGTGTGATTGTGTTGATGTTCTCCTTGTTGTATTTGAGAATCTTGTTTTTTCCCTTGTTCATGTTGAGGCCTACTGATTAATAGGCTACTGCTACACCGACTTATTAAGAAGCACTTAATCACTGAGTTATTGTTCTATAACCATTAACTATTCTGTTTTTAAAAATACTAAGTGTGAAATCTTGATTCCGTATATCATATTCTATTCTGTCAATGGGTTGTCAGTCAGCTACAACGTAGGACCAGGCACATATATGCATCGGTACAAGTTGCCATACCTCGTTAGCACAACAAGATGAACACCGGATTCATAGTAGTTAATTTAGTGTTGGTAGTAGTATATAAATTATAGGTTGTATATAAGGATATAGTATAGGAAGGAAGAGAGATATGAAGCAATTTTAGTCTCAAGGTTTAAGGGAAGATAAAGAGTGTATACACCTACGCCATTGTGATCGATTCTGAGCCATGTCACACAGAGTCTCCAACCATTGGTTACGATAGTCACGCGGACCCCAACCAGGTAGTCTGCATCTGCCAACATGGCTTAGGCTAGAAGTTAGTGACTTCAAGCACTGATGCCATGTTTTGGTTTGGCCGCCCCTAACTCTCTTCCAACCGTCCCCAATACTAGTCATCATAGCGCGTCGTGGTAATCGGTGTTCAGGCATACGTAACACATGGCCCAACCATCTCAGTCGATGAAGACTCATGACCTCATCAACTGATTTACCATCGTTCCCTAATACCCTGCGTCTAACCTCACTATTACTTACCCGGTGATCCCAGTAGATGCGAGCAATATTTCTAAGACATCTGTGGTCAAATACTAGTAACCTACGAGTATCTTCTACTCTTAATGGCCATGTTTGGCAGCCATAAAGTAAAACAGCACGAACTGCTGCGCAGTATACTCGTCCCTTAATTGATAGACGGATATCTCGTCTACGCCATAGGTGACGTAAGTTGGCAAAAGCCAAACGAGCTTTTTGAATCCGTGCTGAGATTTCGTCAGACACCAACCCATTAGGGCTGATCAGACTTCCAAGATAAGTGAAGTTGTCCACGCGTTCGACCACTTCACTCCCTATCCTTAGTTCGGGTGTTGACGCAGGCCAGTCCTGGAGTAACAATTTACATTTGGATGGGGAGAAACGCATCCCAAACATCCTGGCATTATTACTGAGTTCCAACAGAAGACTCTGCATTTTGCCAGCGTCTTCACCAAACAGGACTATGTCATCTGCGTATTCTAAGTCGCTTAGTGGTCCCCCTGGTAAGAGATCAATTCCTGTAAATTCAGTCGACGAGAGTGTTATTTCCAGCAACACGTCTATAATGAAGTTAAACAAAAATGGGGATAGTGGACAGCCTTGACGGACACCACTTGAGGTTGTAAAATCATATGACAGTTCGCCATAAGCTCTCACTCGACTGGTAGTGTTTGAGTAAAGAGCCTTCACAAGGTTTATGTACTTCTCAGGTACACCTTTCAATGACAGACACTGCCACAGAACCTCTCGGTCTACAGAGTCAAATGCTGCTTTCAAGTCAAGAAAAACTATCATTGTCGGACGCCGATAAGCGTGTCTGTGCTCTAAAACTTGACGAATGGTGAATATGTGGTCGATACAGCCACGACCAGGTCTGAAGCCAGCCTGATTTTCTCGTGTTTGCAGTTCACGAGTCTTAGTTAGGCGCCCGATAATTATTGAGGCTAGTATTTTAGATACTATATTAGTCAGACTAATCCCTCTATGGTTATCGCAGGATGATTTTGACCCCTTTTTATATATTGGGACAATCAGTGATTGTGACCAGTCGGATGGGATTACATCCGTCTCCCAGATTTTAGCCAGAATATTAGTCAACCTAATCGCTAAAATTGGACCACCATATTTAAAGACCCCTGGAGCCAATCCATCAGGACCAGCTGCTCTTCCTCGTTTCAGATTACTTATAGCCTTTTGAACTTCAAGTAGGGTCGGGGGGCCTACTTCAATGTTCCATTCAGGTTTTCTAGGAATAGTGGGTAGTTGTGCAGTAGCTGAAGACCAGCTAAACTGCTCCTTAAAGTGTTCCGCCCATCGTTCTAAACGTTTAGGTTGAGAGCAGATAAGGGTTCCGTCTTTTTCCGAGATTGTCTCACTTACACTTGACTTCTTAATTCCGGTTTCTTTTATTAGTCTGAATAGTTGCCTGGTGTTGCCTACAGCCGCTGCCTTTTCCATCTCTTTTGCTTTCGTTGCCCACCACTGCTCACGATCGTTCCTTAGACTTTTAGTTAACCTAGATCTAATTTGTTTACGCTCTTCGTCGTGTTCAGAGCCTGATGGGATGAGTTTACGCGAATCCATCAGTGAAATAGACTTGGAAGAAATCCACTGGTTTTTTGGAACCTTATGGTTTAAATGACTAATAGATGTTACTGCTGTTTCCACAGCTGTTCGTATATCTTTCCAAGCAGCATCTGGGTCAGTCTCGTTTACAGAACTGCCTAGATGTGAACTCAGTTGTTTCTGGAATTCACATTTGGCTCTCTCGTCCTCCAGTTCGATCCTAATGGGTCTTCTTAGTGTAGTTTTCCTGCCTCCATTGAGGCGCAGACAAATGCGCGCTCGTATTAAAGCGTGATCAGAGTCTAAACAAGTATTCCAATACGAGCGACAATCTTCTATTGAGCCTCTCTCCTCAATGGGTTGAAGGTTATACAAATAATAATATAGATACTATAGTGTTAATCACGTACTTCAAACACCGATGTAGAATGTGAAATATTAGTAGATTTTGAAACCATATTCAATTCATCTGTATAATTTTTGTTCTTATTCAGATTCTTATTTTCTATGGTGCATTTAGAAAATGAATTTGAAGGGTTAGAAAAATTAAGTTTATTCGCATTAGAACGACTTCTTGATCTATTGTGTACTATTCTAGGATTTGATATATTGTTAGAAATTAGATTCATCATTGTATTATGATCATCATGGCTTGATTTTGGTTTATCTTCCACTATTTTACTGTTTTTATGATTATATTTTGTATCTGGAAAAGATAAAAAACGGAAGAACATTGAAATCAAATGAATATTTGTGATTGCTAATTGGAATATTATTGTTAGTTTTAATCAACATAAAGCTTAATACAAATGGGGTTTGGCCTAGGCTGTCATTCCGCAATATTGCAATTAGATTAAAGTAATAAGATGTGTATCAAATGAAAAAATTAAATTTTGAGAATATGGTTTGAAAACGGTTGAAGAAATGCAGGAACTCAATATCTAGAGGAAGATAAGTAATGAATAAATCTACACCATTATAGGCAATTCTTAGTCATTTCACCCACAGACTACACGTGATTTTGGTCATTATGTGGAACTTGACCAGGTATTTTATACTTGTCAACACGGATCAGGCCAACGGTTAGAAACTTTATGAACTGGCGCCAAGTATTGGTTTAGCCACCTTTGGCCTTTCAGACTACTTCTACAAACCGCCCGTATAACTAGACCGTGGTTAAGCATAAGTAATATGTTTTCCAACTACCTCAGTCGATTGCGAATCTTCACCTAGTGCCTTACGCCTAACATCAAAATTCAATAAATAATTTTAGTCTATATTTAAGCTGCTATTGTAATATATTCAACTGAATATAAGCTCAAATGAAATTTTGTGCAATCAATCCATAGTTGTATTACATTCGTTCAAATTCATAACTTCTTGTCTCATCTTGTAGTTTCACTGATAATTTTACTTTGTCCCAATAATGAATCAAATAAACTATTAAATATGCTGAAAATTATGAAGAGAAAATAATTATACACCTAAATGAACTCGAATTTCAATTGATCATTAATTATCAGAAGGGGCTTTGTGGATATTTTAGTAATTTTATAGAGTTGGGATCATTAGTCAATTGAAGCTAGAACACTATGGAAAACCTGGAAGCACTGGACGGCCGTTTGGCCCTATTACGGGACTCCTCAGCAGTGCGCATCCACAATCCCGCTCAATTTCGTGGATTAGTTGAAGTTAGATATTAACACCGTTGGATGCCGAATCAGTGGTCTATCGGTTAAGTGCTCGCGCGCGAGAGTGGTAGGTCCTGGGTTCGAATCTCGAGAGTGCGGGATCGTGGATGCGCACTACTGAGGAGCCCCACAATAGGACGAAACGGCCGTCCAGTGCTTCCAGGTTTTCCATGGTGGTCTAGCTTCAATCGACTCATGATCATTAATTGTCGACTGTTATTAATCCAACAAAATAACATCTTACTTGTTTGGTTCAATGTATCTTTATTATTTAATTTTTCCAATCTCTCTTTATCCATTTGTTCAAATTCTTTTATTTCCTAAATTGAAATAAATTAGAGTTATATAATTTAAAAGTTTGTTTCATATTATCCCTTAGTTTAATTTTATGATGAGCAATAAATTGGTTTAGTTAAAAGTAACTACTCAAATTCTAATTTAGGTAATATGTTTCATTTTAAAAATATATTATTTGTAGAAATATTGCAAACTAGAATGATCCGGACATTTGTTCCATACCAGTTTATAGTAACAATTAAGTGTTCGATGCTAATTAGTTTCAAGCTAGAACGTTACATTCGCTTTAAGCATTGGAACCAATAACTAACAATGTTTCGATAATGTAATAAGAAGACGAACATTATCAGAACTATGTGATATATTAGCGCAATACAATTGGAACAATATGATCACACATATACTCGTGATCTGAAAATTAGGGTGGGTGAACATGTACCAATATGGTTGCGAAAATAAATAGAATCGAATGACCCAATAAGAGTAGAGGATAAACATCCATCATCCTCTATTACCAAACATATAATTGAAACAGGTCATAAGATTGATCTTAACTCGGCTTTTGTGTTGTATGAATGCATAAAAAGGCGTATACTAAGGTTTATTGAAGCCTTAGTCATATGAAAATTCATACCCACTTTATGTAATCAAAAACAGTTTGTTCTCTCCTTAAACCTATCCTGGTAGTATTAGCTTATTATCCAGAGTGATTAGGTGTCAAATTGTTTTCACATTATTTTTATTATTATTATCCTTGTCTCCTCTTACCACCCCCCCCATTTTCAGTCTAGTTGACCTTTTATTTTTATATATAAATGTTCTTAACAAGTATATGTGTGATCAGATTGTTCGAAATGTAATGCGCTAATATATCACATAGTTCTGATAATCTTCGTCTTCTTATTACATTAACGTAAATTTATCAAAGAGACTAATTGCTTCAAACTAACAAACTAACCTAATAACTCAAATAAACTTAAATACACTCGAGTTCAATACATTCTGATTGAAGGCATTCAAAATCAAATTTAGTTTACAAAATAAATAAATGCATTCTCCAAATATATCGAATGGCATAATCTATTTTTAATCCGATTTGGTTAGACTATTAGTTACATTAGAAAGCTGAACAAGACAACAAAACGTTAGTCATCTTGCAGTAAAGATAATAATATCCCCTAATTCTTCACCTCAATTCATTTTTTCTCCTTTAAAAACTATCAAATTTTCATTTTCTTATGTCAAGAGTAATGTTGGTTCACTTCCAGTTGAGTAAAAATATGTGCGAAACTTTTTGTCAATAAATTTTTTGTCTAGAAGCTTATTTTTATTTAGTCATTGGAGAATTTTTAAAGGAATGACCTACTTGTTCTGTGGATTTCATTTTCTCAAAAAATAAACTGAATGTTTGTAAGCACTCTGCAATTCTAAATTGTGTTGGACATTCACAGAAATATTGTGCACACTTTACTTCTAATTCTTGAAGTTTTTCCATTTGTGTTTGTACATCATTTAGTTCTTTATTTGATTGCTGTAAAAAAATGTATGCAAAAATATTTTTTGAAATTACCTTATACTATTTAGTTAACATGCAAGTAGTCAATATTTACTTTAAATAAAGCAAGAAAAATAAGACCTACAGATCTCGTTTGTCTCATGTTATTTAAATTTATCAAGAGATCAGGATGTATTCAATTAAAATTTAACGTAAACATGGGTTTTGAACTTAATTTTCAAGATTAAATGATCTAAAATGCATTAAGAACCTGTAATCCGTATAATGGATTTCACAGCAAACTTGAAAACATGTACCACTCTAAATTCTGCTTAAAGTTTAGATGAGAGATAAAAGTTTATATCACTAACAAACTGAAGCAGTAATATTTGCTAGTAGTCAGTAATAATCTATTCATGGAGAATAATCAATTTTCTTCAGCCTACCAAGAACTTGTTTACCATTTGTTATGATATGATAAAACGCTCATAGGCTTAAAGATTCAGAAACGTCTATTACTTATTGTTAGAAAAACTCTTCACACATTCTTCTAATGGTTTCGGTTTCCGCAACATTTGATTTACGTGGATGGTTGTTACCAGCAACAAGTCTGATTCTCAGCTGTACATCTTGGTACATTACATGACTTTTGTCATTAACTGAAATTCACTTTTTAATCAATAGTTATTATATAATATACTCATTAATATTTCGAAGCTAAAACCGCTGAATGATCATTTTGATAACATGGCTGAATCCACACCTCTAACCAAACTCAATTCTTATACTGATCATCTCCGTTTATTAACTATTAAAACTGTATAGTTTTGTCTCTTAATCTCATTAATGTGAACTAATTAGATTACGAATAGTCTAACAACTATCTGGCTATTATTTTTGTGCAAATTTTATAATTCTAGTCACATCTATAAAACTAGAAATTTTCTTTTAACTCTAATGAATGAAAAGATATTTGTGACTTACCTCAATAAATTCACAAATTTTTGATTGTTCTCCAAATGTTTCTGGATCAAAATTTCGAGTCATATTTTGTAATCTACTTTTGAACCGATTAATTTCTTTTATAATTAAGTCAAGTGATACACTAAAAAAATATTGGTTTAAGAAAACTAAATAGATAATGGTAATATATATTATGGGAAAAAATAGAATATAATAATGATTAGCTATTTGGTAGTATAGAGTTATAGATGGTATTAAAATTTAAAACATTCTTTACGTACTACTTAAAATGTACATTTTTGTATATTTGTGTTTTTTTTCCTATTCACTTTTTTTTAAAATTCAAAATAAGAAATGATCTGTTTTTGTTTTGATGTATATTTCTAAATAAGTTAGCTATTTCCTCACTATTTTTAAAATTAAAAGTTGATTAAATCCCTTGAAAAAATATGAATTTCTACCACTGCTACTATTATGATGATACTGTGGTGCGGTCTACTTATATCCATATAAGTAGTATATGGTGTGGGTCAGACATAGAATGTATTTTGGCAGAAGACCGATGAGAAAAGAACGGAAATGAAGCGCAATCGTCTGGAAAATGCATGAGCAATGGAATAAGAGAAGAAACAGTGAAGATTGAAACAATTGGTTGTTAATTTGCAAATTGACTGTTCATTGTTTGGTAATCAGAATTTACTGAGATAGTCTGTAATTTTTGCTTAAATACATTCGATTGTCCCCAACCAGTGTTTTGCTCACTACATTTGGTGTCGCTGCCAACCAGGAGGAGGAAGGGTGCTGTTCTGCGGACGCCGCTGCGGGTCTGGAGTTGAGGTGCTAGTTGGGGCAGTCTGGTGTGGAGAGTTGGCGTCGAGTGGAGTGTTCTGGCGGGGCGGCGTTGGCTGTAGCGGGTGCTGTCGACGGAGAGGAGCAGTGGGACGTGCGGCTGCTGGGCGGACATCGGATGTAGGTGGCTCAGCAGGCCGGTGGAGTACGGGTGTTGAACGTCCCAGGTGCCGGGTGGATGCGGATGTTGGTGCCCCGGCAGGTCGACGGAGCTATGGAGGTCAGCGCGCCGCAGACTCGACATTCTGACGGAGAGTTTGGCACAGACTGCAGTGAAAGAAGAAAGTGGCATGGCGAGCAGAACCACCGCATGAACGAATGCTTTAAAGGGGGGACGAGTGTGGTGCGGTCTACTTATATCCATATAAGTAGTATATGGTGTGGGTCAGACATAGAATGTATTTTGGCAGAAGACCGATGAGAAAAGAACGGAAATGAAGCGCAATCGTCTGGAAAATGCATGAGCAATGGAATAAGAGAAGAAACAGTGAAGATTGAAACAATTGGTTGTTAATTTGCAAATTGACTGTTCATTGTTTGGTAATCAGAATTTACTGAGATAGTCTGTAATTTTTGCTTAAATACATTCGGTTGTCCCCCAGTCGTGTTCTGTTCACTACAATACCAGTAAATTCGATTATTCAATTAATATACACATAAAATATTAATTTCTTATTGATGAAAACTACCAATATAAGATTGTTAATTATTACTTACTTACGCCTGTTACCCCTCGTGGAGGAGCATAGGCCAACCACCAGCATTCTCCATCCAATCCTGTCCTGGGCAATCCTTTCCATTTATGATTCATCCTTTTCATATCTGCTATTTACCGGCGTAATGTGTTCTTTGGCCTTCCTCTTTTCCGCTTCCCTTCAGGATTCCAAGTTAGGGATTGCCTCGTGATACAGATTGGTGATTTCTTCAATGTATGTCCTATCCACTTCCAACGTCTTTTCCTAATTTCCTCTTCAACTAGAAGCTGGTTTGTCCTCTCCCATAAAACGCTATTGTTGATAATATCCGGTCAGTGAATGTTGAGTATTTGGCGTAAACAACTGTTTATAAATACTTGTACCTTTTTGACGATGGATTTAGTAGTTCTCTACGTTTCAGCTCCGTACAGTAGAACTGACGGTCTTGACGTTCGTATTGTAGATTCTCATTTTGAAATTAGTTGACAATTGTTTTGAGTTCCATATGTTCTTCAATTGTAGAAATGCTGCCCTTGCTTTACCATTCCTCGCCTTTTCATCTGCATCCGATCCTACTTGTTCATCAATGATGCTTCTCAGGTACGTGAATGTTTCCACCTCTTCAAGAGTTTCGCCACCAAGTGTGATTGGGTTGATGTTCTCCGTGTCGTATTTGAGAATCTTGCTTTTTACTTTGTGTATATTGAGGCCTATCGGTGCAGAGGCTTTTGCTACATTTGTTGCCTTCGTTTGTATTTGTTCGTTGTTAATTATACTGATGGATAGTTTATTATGTATAATTACATAACAGATAACTATCTACATGAATAATTCCTGATAATAGTTAGCTTAAATGATTTGATCGACATTGGATTCTCTGATACAAGTAACACATTCTGACTCAGATAATTTTTTCCTTAATGAACCTAAAAGCAATTACCAATGAGTTTTGATAATTTAACAAACTGAAATATGATTGTAGAATTTAAAGAATAGTTATGTGAAACGAATTAATTGCTTTTTCAGAAGCGTTTTTTCATTGTGAAATTATATAAAAATTGGCAAATAAACTGATTTTTCATGAGAAATATTCAACTATTGAGACATGTAATCAGGACAGTATGTAGAGATAGTTGTACTATTGTTTGTATTTTGAAACTGACCTAGTTATATTATTCCCAAAGGAACTTATCAAAAATGTTAAGAAATAAAAGAACAAATATTTAGATAAGATGGTGGTTGGAGGTGGTCAACAGGAAACCCTGGACCCGGGTTTCGTGCTACTTGGCACTCGTCAGCAAGGTGTACCTGTAATCTTGAGGGAACTGGTGCTCCCTGACGGATTCGATCCCGTGTCACTCAGCTTCACAGTCAGAGACGTTACCACTGAACTATTCGGGCTGCCAAGTAGCACGAAACCCGGGTCCAGTGTTTCCTGTTGACCACCTTCAACCACCATCTTATCTCAATATATAGCGCACGCAGTGTCGAGCCACCTAGACTAGTGGCCACATTGCAACGTGATCGATCAATCTAGAGGTAAACAGTTATTTCGTGATTCACACTTCTCAATTATTTTTCAGTATACATTAGTCCTAAATGAAAACTACTTTCAAATAATACAAATATCAACGAAACCACTTAAGTAATTTAGCTGAAGTAGTTTTGTAGAGATTGCTATTGTTTGTAGGCCGCTTTCATGACAAATTGAACTAAACTAGTATCCCATTACAAACTGATGGACACTGAACGGCTGTTTCTTCATAGTATGGAAGTTCTGAACAATGCATATCCACACTATCAACAAGCATCGAAATCTGAACCTTCAGGTCCCACAGCTAGAGCATAGCAGCTAAATAGGTGTTTAGCGATACGATTTCAAGTTTAATCCATTCGGAATATAGTGAGATAATCGTCCGATCATAGTCGTAAGTGAACACTGTTCAGGAGCCATATACTGCAATGAAACAACTGTTCATTATTCTTTGTCCTGAAGTAAAGCTCTTGCTAAGATCAATCTGTGACAAATACAATGTACATTTAGGTGACTATTTGATCATACTACTTATTCTTTCTATTTGTAATCTTTATTTTAAAGTAGTGAAGATTTCTTATGGTTTTTCAGTTGTTTTTCAACTTTTACAACATTTCTCATGAAACATCCCCTCATATAAGCTTATAAACTAAAAAAAATTCGAAGTGTTAACAAAACCTGTATAGAAATAATATCTGCATAACTTACTCTGATGCTTCCTTTAAATATGGTAATGTGTCGGTAATTTTTAACATTTGTGGATTATTTGTTTTAAACTCCTTTTAATTAAAATAAATAAAAACAGATAAAATTGGTAATAAGAAATTTTAGATTTCAGTTAAAGTGTTATTAGGTAATTAAGTTAATTTGTATTTTATACTGTATTCTCCTTTTAAACATCATTCGCCTGTTTTTTAAGTGTAAAGTCTATTATTTTTCCAAAGTATAGTTAGGTCGGTTGATTTTAGGGATATTCTAGTATTACTTGGAAATCATTCAGATCACGGACTAACGTTAGTTGGAAAACCGTTGAAAAGATATGAAGAATTGGTCTCACTGATTTATCCGAGTTCAGGAATCTTTGTATATGACCTAACAGGTGTTAGAAATAGGGACTTTTAACTCTGATGGAAAGTATCATACGATTCAGCTTTGCGTCGGGATCTATTGATCACATTTTTTCTGTGAGATCTGAATATTCTTGATCACAACTTGTGAAGAGTGATGAGAGTGCATTTCTGAGAATTTAGAATCGTTGATGAAAACAATCTAGTTCTTTCTGGTTTCCAATGGTTTTACAACTGATGTCAGTAAACAGTAGAAACTATATTTTTATGAATAGTTAATTTTCATTGTCTCATCTTATTTAATTCACCATAGTTTAATATTTAAACAGGTGAATAAGATATTTTCTATTCTTATTCAAGTTGTTGACGCCATTTCATATGAATTCTGTATCTCTGAAACTGTTCGGATTTTTCAAAGCCTTCAATTTATCAAAATATTCAAATTTTCAACCGGATTAATTAGGGAATCTTGCAGTTAACAGAAGGATGAAGATATGCTAGAGATGAGTGATCTAAAAATACATTTATTACATGGTCTTTATGACTAACAGACAGTTGAATAATCGTTTATTAAAATCAACTGTCAGTTTTTTTATTTCATCTATACACATAAATATTGGTACAAACGGGTACCAGATACATATGCGCCACACAAATCTCATTCGATTTGTGTGAGGGCTGTGATACTGCCCAGGTGCCCAGACTGAAGCAGGTGGTTTTCTTAGGGGGCCACACCCGGAGCCTTCGACCTAAAGGTCTGATCCACAAGGCAGTGAAGCATCGTGAGAAGATGCATTCCCATGGTAGCCGGTAACCAACGACTGATTCATCCGCCATTCGTTCCAACAGGATACTGGAGCCCATGTTCACCATTGGTTTGGAATCAGGGTTTTCCAACTCCCCTAGGTGAACTTTCCGTGTCCACCAACCCGGTTAAAACGCCGGACATTCGCTTTTCGTCCTCTCAATTTCGTAAACAATAATGCCCGTCACGAGAAGGCAGTGAGTAGGACTTCCCTGTCAGAGGCATTATACTCGTGGCCATTTGAGAGCATTTTGAGAGGGAGAGCGGACTCTCCCCACTCTTGGCCATACCAGGGCATTTAGGGGCTACTGAATTGTATAAAACAACATATATATTTGAAATCTGAAAACCAATAACATAAGATCAAACAAAAGAGCTTTCTTTTATAGTTAAGATCATGAGAGCTTTCATCTATGTCTTATGAGTTAGTTTAGTAAAAGTATATTTAATTCTAAAAAAATTCCTTATACCAATCTGTTCTATCGATCCAAAATATTTCTCGCAATAGACATGACAAGCTCAGGAAACATTAAGAAGCATTTTATCCAATCAGCGTTTGATTAGAAGTTTTGCTAGAAATATCGCGATAATGAAGTCACATGTAGAGGTTCTGATTGGTTGACTACTACACTGCTTCTATGTTTAGTAGTATTCTGGAATTGTCAGGAAAACCCAAGGACTTCTAAAATACTATAAAAACCCTATATTTTCTGTACATGAATGAAACTTTGGAGTAAAGTGTTTCTCGCCTATTTTGCGTCTTTTCTCTCGTGTTCAAGTCGCTGTGTAGATTTAGCTTGAGGGTTACGAGACTAGCTTAGGATCCGAATATTAGCGTTTAATCAGCAAGACTTATCACAATCCAACTCTTACTAGTCTCAATCAAGAACTGTAAATACGGTATTAAAAAGGTTTGATTTTAACCATACACTAATGGGACAAAATGTAAGCATGAATAGGTATTATGGAACTAGATATAATCTATAAATTAGTAATATCTAAACCTTAAGCGATTCACTAAAAGGATGTTAGAATTCAATAGTGAGTCATTCACTGAAATACTGGTGAATAAATTTATAAGTTTAGCTTCTACTAATCTGAAGAGTTCATTAAACAATAAATGGTGAGTCTAAAAGTGTCTTTTTTCCAAACTGGTTGTTGACTATAGTTTATTTCAACTCATTATTTATGTAAGCAACAGTGAAATTATCAGATTTGAAAGAATGATATATTTTGCTAATAGATAAGAATACTTGAATTCATTTAAATGGATTACCTGAACAAGGAAATGTAATAGAGTGAACTTTGAATCATTTGATCGAACTTCAGAAAGTTTTAGTAAACTGGAAAGTTTGAAGCCAGATGCTGATCCGAGATTGTTACCCTTTAAGAATAAAATTAAAATGATATACATGAAAATTTCTTAAGTATAATAGTAGTCGAAAAATTAAAACTATTCTCTATGTTCATTTACAGTATTTTTTACTCCCAGCTAGTTGTTAACGATATGTTAATAGTAACTTAATGGAGATTTAGTGTCAGTTAATAGCATTATGGTGATTTTGTGTATGCATTCGTGGATGTTAATGGATATGGAATGTGATATTTGAAATGAAGAAGGGTAGGGTAAAAATACTTTTATATATTTTAATGGTGTGAAAGGTGAACAGAAATAAGTGTGATTTAAACGATGATATTTGAATAAATGATCCATGTTGTATGGATTGTTAAGCCTTCCTTTCTGTGAAGTGTGGTAAGGTTTAACAATAGGAAACAATTTAACAATCTCATTTAAGGTGTAAACTTACTCACTTTAACATAACATATAAGTCATCTCATGATTAATAATTTTATTTTATATTACAAACATTCCTAGGTTCATTATAAGCAAGGATGGATAGTGGCTAGCAGTGGAATCGAGGACGCGCGTTTCGTCCTATTTGGGACTCGTCAGCTGGATATACCTGCATCTCAGAGTTGATGTTTGAAGCGAACGGTACTGGGTTCGAATCCCAATTAGGACGAAACGCGCGTCCTGGATTCCACTGCTAGCCACTATCCATCTATGCTAATAATGCTCGTGGATCAGAGCAAGATCTA
>NC_031498.1:13395425-13444973 GCF_000237925.1 Schistosoma mansoni
GTTATGGGTAAATTTTCAGGAATATTCCTTTATGCTATTAAAATAGATCGAGATTATTCACAATCAATATGGGTTATGGGAATAGTAACAGTTGGCCAAGTTGCTTTACTTAATTTATTTTTATATCATTGTTTTAATGAGAAAGGGGTTAAAGTTGTGGTGGTAACAACTAAGAAATTGAATGGATTAATGAACTCTTTCTGGTTAGTTCCCCAACCCAACCCCCCCCCCCTCCTTTTTGTATGTAAAATAACATTTTTTGATAAGTTGTTTATTTCAGTATTCAATTTTAATGTTTGAATTTATTTCTATAACTAGATTTATTGATTTATTGTTTTGTTCCTATGGGGCTATATACATTTAAAGATGATGGAACAAAACAATGTTTCTTATGTCTTTTTTTTGCGGGGGGGGGGAGACAGATCCTGATGTTAATTTAACCTACAATATAAATATTACTATAGTTGACTTACTTTTTATTTTATATAGTTGAGATCATGAGTCCATTGAAGTTAGACCACCATAGAAAACCTGTAAGCACTGGACGGCCGTTTCGTCTTATTGTGGGACTCCTCAGTAGTGTGCATTCATGATTATTTATAAATGAACAATCATAAACTAATAAGTTTCATTATAGACATGAACTGATGTATTTTAAAGGAGCCACTATCCATCTTTGTTTATAATGCTTGTGGATTAAAGCTATATCGAGGCAATACGTACAGTATGCACATATGCTAATAAGAGACTGATCAACTGCAGTCCTAAACATCAGTGAGAAGATTCAACCAAACAATATGTGAGTTTAATCCTAGGTTCATATGCTATGATTTCCAAACAGTGTATTTTATTTGCCTTAAAATTGGTTACTTTTTGGATCAATAATTTGGACAAATAATTGTAGAACCTAAAGTGAATTGATTGAAAACAATATTCTATATTTATATATCAGTGTTTTATGAATGAAACTTTTCAGCTACTCACCTTTCTTTATTATAGGGATAACTTTTTGAATTGTTTTAATATAATTAATATCGATTTAATGATTGTTAAAAAAATAGCATATACCGATAATGCTGATCTAATTTGTCGATTTTCATGTTCTACAGAATGATTTGGAGGTATTCTTATATAGCTTAGATGTTCTTTAGTACAAGTTATGATTCCGAAAGAAGACACTCCAATATAGTAAATATCACAATCTACACATCCTAATTTTGTGTCGAGTTGATGGGTATTTTAATCTTTTATTCGAACAGGAGTATTTCGAAGTGTTTATTATTTTATAGAAAGAGTCAATTCTCTGTGATTTAACCTATTGTAGTTCTTCTATTGTGTTTTCCCTGACGATATGGTAGAACTTCAGTGTCAACACATGATTATTTTTATTATTATTATTAATTTACGCACTCCTGTGATTCCCAAGCCAAATCATGATTATGTTATTTGAATAGGTCACTATTATTATAACACAAAAGATTTTTGAAAGATTCACAAAACAAATCATCATTGTTGAAATCCAGTTGTCAATTGTTCTCAATAGTGAAAGTCAACAAATATTTCATCAATTAAAATCATAAAGACATTTATGTGAAGAAACGTTTAAAACTATCAGGTTTTTCAACAAAGAGAACAATGCCCATAGTTATGAACACCTTACATTTGTGTTCATTAAAGAATCAACAATGGATCAACAAGTAAAACATTGTAGCTTACGTCTTAATGTACTTCAATGTATAAATGTTCTAAGGAGTTTTGAGTATTTGTATCAGTAATTAATAATTTATTCATCGCCTTAACTATGGTGGCCTGTACTATAAACATAATGAAGGATTCTAGCACTTTGAAGAGTATGATCTTAGAGGAGGCTAACAGTGAGCTTCTGTGATAGGTATTAATAAAGTTGAATACATTAAGAATGGTAAGTAAGCATAAGTAAAAAACTACCGGTTCAATTAATTACTTTTGTCATGAAGTAAGTAATATTCTTTTAATTTGTAAGTTTTATTTTGCTAGAAATACACAGTTACATTCAGGCAACAAATAAGTTGTTATGCTGAGGAGTCCCACAATAGGACGAAACGGCCGTCCAGTGCTTCCAGGTTTTCTACAGTGGTCTAGCTCCAATTGACTCATGCTTTCAAGTATTTATAAAAAATAAGTTATTAGTTTATTAATAAGTATGTAGAGTGATTCTGTAGATAGCTAGTTATTTGAATGTTTCACTGCTCTATCTTTGATAAAACTTATAAGCATTTTTTGTACAGCACCCAGACTTGTTAGCAGACTTTTTAAATTTACAATTGTCGTTACAAAGTTTCAATGGAACCAAATAAATGAAAAGAAAACCATCAAGAAACAATGAAATATCCTTACCTCATTCATATAATTTCCAATTTCTAAGACAGTCTGAAGTAATTCACAAATTAACGGAGATGTTAGTATTTCTGAAGAAAAATATAAGTGGAAATCAATATATAATTTAATATTGGATTTGCCGTTTGTAGATTGTTCACAAACTGCCCATTGTTTATTGACCTTGTTTCATACTTGATTTCATTTTCAACTAATTAACTGTTATAAAATCTTAAAGCAATTAGACCCTTTGATAAATTTTGATAATGTAATAAGAAGACAAAAATAATCTTCGTCTTCTTATTACATTATCGAAATGTTGCAGAATCGTTACTTAAGACGAGGAAGCAAGTAGTTAGTATTAGGAGCTTCAATCCCCAAAACAGCAATATTATTATATACTAAGCTTCTCGTATAATCGAAATAGGTATTTTACGAAAGACTTTGGTGGTGATGTGCCTAATCTGTAGGTGGCATTGGTTATGGGCTAGCCTTAGCTGAAGTACCATTGGAAACCGGGGAATAGTGAACAGCTATTTTATCCCATTGGGGAAATTCTCAGCAGTGTGCACTTAAAACCTTGCCAGAAATCAAAATCAGGATCTCCAGGTCTCTGTAAGGGCAGTTAAACTTTGGACTGGTAGGTTGATGTTTTGTATGTACATTATTTAAAAGTCCCATATTATAATGGTACGACTGCACAATGCTCCCTGGTCTTGAGTAGGGATCCTTCTGATCTCAAAAATTTATGACAATATAAACTTATCCTTTAAGTTTGATAATACGCCCAAAATCTGCTAAGGTAAATCTACATTAGTAAGTTATACACCCATATACTTTTAAAGTAGCTACAAATGTTTGGTAAACTTAATTTTTGTCATAGAAACTTATAACTACTTTTAATTTACAATGATAATTGTGACCTGGTTTGAGCGATTATAACCTTTCATTTGTCCTGGACTTTATAAATTCTTAAAGTACCTTGTATTTATTTATTTATTTATTTATTTAAAAACTTACCAAACTAGTGAACGTCATTTGTGATTCAATGAAATTATAGGACATTGTAGTATTGTGGTATATGCTACTTATGTCTTTCCACTTAAGTAGTATGTAACATGAATCAGAAGTGGTATGTTTGGCAGCAGAAGATTAAGAAGATCGAATTGAGGAAAACGGAGAGGGAAATAGAAAGGAACTGTGAATCGTAAGAATCATACAGCATTTAAAGGATAATTGATGTAAGATGTGCAAATGAAGTATTTAATGTATGATTCTTATATTTTACGAACATATTCTGTAATTTTTGTAGCTAAAAATAAATTGGTCTTTTCGTTCACTTCAGAAGTATCATCATAATTCGTTCAAAAAAAAGTTCTATGTATCAGATATGATGTCATAAACCTTTGCTTCATTACATCACCCTGTAAGAGACTTCTACTTTTCACAAGTATTACGCAAAACAAGGCCACATAATACAATCCTCAACAGTAGATATTGACAACATAACCTATTATTTAGTTAAGAATAGGTCATTTTCCCTTATTGTTTATTATTTTTATTGGCCATGATCATGTAGATAAACTGAGATATAGTTGTACATAAGAATTATTTCTATATAAATCGATTATTACAAGTTTAAATGTCTATTCAGGTAAACGATTGTCATGAATGAATTTAAAATTACCTTGACTGGTTTTCATCACATTATCTAGTGATGATTTTATCCAGTTGATCGTTGGTTGAAATTCTTCTTTCAGTAACATACTATCAATTTTGTGATAATATCTATTTTATGGAAAGAAAGATTCTTACAAAAGAACAGAAATAAGGCGAAACTAACAAGAAGCTGAAATAAACATACTCTTAGCTGGTAATATACAAGATAATTCTAAAAATCTTGGTTTTCGCGTTCAAATTTTAATGTTGATTTGAATGAAATCCTGAATCTGAGTATTTTGACTGCTGACACTTATCAGTAAGAGGTATTTATTTCCTTGAGGTACGGCGTTCCAACCATCTGAGGTTATTCAAGCCCCACTAGGTAAAGCCGATTGGTTTATTTGGATTAGAATCCGCTTTCTGAAGCTCACAAACCTGACGAGTTGATGTGATTTCGTGAACAAATCGTAATAAGCCCCGGATCTTGGCGTGCGGGTGTCTCACCAGGGACAAGTATTGTCTACATGCATACCGGTGACACACAACCTTTCACTTATACATTCCATAGCATACACATAGGTATATACACCCTCCTGGGATGGTAGATGGTCACCTCTCCTTTCGAACGTACTAGCTACAACTGACTGTCTCTTACACATTACATGCATATCACTGGTACAAAGGCTTTCACTCATGAACTTCATGACATACACATAAACATATGCACTCTCAGGGAGGGTTAATGGTCACCTCTCCCTAGTATTTACTACCATATCTTTTATTATCTTCGACCTGATGGTTTAGGCAGCTGATTTTATCAGACATAAGGTAGAAGTTACAGCCAGAGTTCCTATTGTGAACTCGATGCATAGCCTTGGCATATATCAACATACACAAATCCATAACCTGAGACTCATGCCATTCATATAAATAAGCATGCACATAGGGCAGACTGTCATGATTTTTAAGGTCTTGAGGAATTGACTCTGAATGGTCCAAGTTCAGCATAGAGGTGATGAACTAGTGCGATCTCCGTCGACCCCCCAAATTAGCTAACAAGGTTACCCTCATTACACAGCAGCGATACATGAAGTCTTCCAGTCGGATTTTTCTGCTCAACAGTGAAGCAGATTGTATGCATATAGAATACAACTATATTTGAACCTAGCACACAAAAATAGCATCATGCACTGTCCCATCGCCCTTGGCACGTTCGTCGACCTGAAAGTCATGAGAACACCATCAGGGCATACAACAGGCCAGGTATTTTCCTTGAGATAACTTACTTTTCCCTTATCAGTTTGAACCTTGTTTATTCTGAGATATAACTAAAGAAATTGTCACTTCGAAGGTAAAACCATCGTAATTTGCTACTTCAGTAAAAGTAATCAGACTGTAAATACAATTCGGAAATTATATTTATTGGTTAGCAGTTTTGCTCAACTGTTTGTATAATGTAATTAAGTCATCGTGATACAATTTACAAGAGAAATCAAGTGTCTCTACTAGCAGACTAGTGTTCATTAAGCTGATTGTTGAATTTCAAGGCACAACATAGCTTATGAAAGCTTATGTCAGTATCTTAACCACTAACATGCACAACAGATGCATGGATTTACTTACGATTCATTTCTACTGGCTCTACAAAAGACAATTTATTAACTCATGAAGCGTTGTTCATGAAACTTTTGATACGTTCATATGCCGTAAAATAGTTTATGATAATTAATTTTTCATATTGAAATTTAGCTTCTCCATGAGGTATTATCCAAATGGTATTATCTTTCATTCTAACAGCTTGTATTGCTACTGTTCCCATATTAGTTTATGTTTAAATATGTTAATTTCTTACTGACATCTAATGAACACTGGGAGTATATTTCCTTATAATAAGTCTAAGTGTATTTCATTTTCTTGGGGGACTTATAAATTATTTATTCAAAGCTTTACTGTCTGTCATGAGATTGGTAGGAGTTGGTCTGTGAAATGATAAAGGTTTCATTTGATTACAACCTTCAAGAACCAGTATTTTAGAAATATTCACGTTCAACTACCAGAACCTATCAAGTTATTAGTAGTTGTTTGGCTGAAGTGAATTCTAAATTTCAGCTTATTTTATATTCTTAACTAGTTCTTTTCATTTTTCCTTTATATACGTCCCTTCTGTCAATGTTTTTTCTTTCATACCGTTCACAATTTTAAAACCTGGAGAGTATTGATCAATCAACTGGCGTTCCGTCAGTTTATTATTCGTAATTTATGTACTAGCGATACAAATGACATCTGCAAAACATTGTATGGTAAGTGATGTTCGAGCCTACGTCAAAATGGATTAAAGCTAAAAATCGTTTACTTAGTAGATATTTGATCTTACGTGAATATCTGAAATTTGAACAAGAAATGACAATTAGCAAGACAGATATCATTAGATTTATTGAGTGACGACTTCAAGTACGTCTATTTAAAGTGGGAGCTAGAATGTTGTTCAGAACAATAATAAAAACTTCGCTCTTAAACTACCCAGCTTAGAGAATACAACACTGTCAAATATATACACATGAGAAACAAATATTTTGAATCAGTTTATATGGACCATGAGACTCTAATATAATACACTAAAAACAGTGTGTTTGAGGAGAAAACTATGGATTCCAAGTTCGATATCATTGGGTTATTGGTAATGGGCTTCTACGTAGTTATATATTACTACAAAACTATTGTTCAGTTATATCCAGTTTTTAAATTGTTATTTAAATGATGAGCGATCTCAACAAAATCGTAGTGTGGATAAAACTGAGTCCTTAAGTCAAGAAACTTCAGTTAGAAAAAATATTTATCTGTCATAAGTATAACACAAGAATGGTCAACTTAGTGAACCAGGTTTCGTATTAATTTATTTACTTAAAACCAAAAAATGGCAGCTGATTTTCAGTAAGATAAACGTAAGTAGTTTTAGTGTAATGTTGATAACGTTTAAGTAAAATGAGGTTAACAACACATGGAAATACAGATTATATTATGTTATCAATAATCTAACAAAAGCATTTTCATTGAAACACAACTTACTTCGGTATTCTAACTAAATCATAAAAGAATCGTTCAGCTGGATCCATATAATTTACATTACCTTGAAATGCTTTTAAGCACTTTATTTCTTGATCTGTTGGAAGTAATTTAATCAAATCTTTTAACCGTTCTGAACCAATTGAACTACCATCACACCGATCAATCAGATCGAGTAAGTTTATATGAATATGTCGGAACTGACGTAGGAAAATGTTTATATTCAAACACCGTTGACTTTCCAATAAGTTGGGCTTAAATTGGAATATAAAATTTAAGAAGTATGTGACGCATGGAAAGAAAACTTTTGTTACTGGATAAAAATTGCAGTAAATATACTTTGACAAATGTGAGATTCTCAGGTATTCTGTTCAAGTTTTTACTGTTGGTAATTCAGTTCTAGAGGATATGATGGATCTGATTTTATAGGATGAAATAACGAATTATATCGGACCTTATCTTTTATTTGTAACTCTGTTACTATGAACTATATTGTAATCGTTCTCGATATTTATTAGGTCCAGCAGTAATTCATTCTAGTTTTAATATTTTTTTATGATGCAAAAGGTATAACACAGCATGTGAGCTATTGAAAGTATCTGGTGAATGTGTGTCGAACTCTATTCTGACTACCATCGTCACAAATGTTATAATGTAAATATTTGTAACTCACGTGAACTATTTTTGTGGTGTTCCATTCTCTTGTACCTGAAGCAGGTTGTGACGATGTTGTCTTGAATAACAGTTTCAGAACTAAATCATCTGGCTTGCGGAATATAACGCAACCAGAAGCAAACAGCATATTTCTAGCTAGCATCTTTTAGCACTATGTAATCTGAGCCTTAATAAAATTGATTGGGGAGTTGACTTACTGTATGAGTGTAATAAAGGTCTAATAATAGATTCGGTACTATAAATTTAATTGTTTCATCTGCTCATTACTGAAGAAATCAACAACTTTGTAATGCGTCACAAGTTAATTTACTCTATCCTTATCATTATTATTTGGAATATCAAAACTGCCTACTTAGTAAAACTAGTTTCTATTTTTACTGCATAACAATTTATACTTATGAATGAAGACCATGAGGATTTTATTCTAACACCATTGTCTTTTATCGCCCACATAATCCTCAAACAATATGAAGACCTGTGTCGTCTGAGTGGGTGCAGAATAATTGCATGTTAAAGATTCACCTAGAAAGCTCTTAAGAGTTTATCGTCTATTGGACAATAAAGACTTATGAGATTTGTATTTACGTCATTTATTGTGAACACTTCTTAAAAGTTGATAACAACTAGCAATTTTTTAAATGAAGGGTGATTAGGTGGATCTGCTGACAACGTCTTTAAGCAGTTCAATATAAAAATAACATGTCTGTAAGAATAGGACATTTTAAAAGCTGTCCATGTGTTCTTCACTCTCCTGGGTTTGAACTATACTCACGTGAGATGTTATCTCAGCATGGTTCATTGAATCAGATCTAACTACTTAATATTTGTATAGATTTATAAAGACGTTTTAAGTGAGATCAAAATGGTTAATTTATATATATATATATATATATATATATATATATATATATATATATGAACATAATGACGGTTACCTCGTGTTTTTGAATAAACTCCATAGTACGCGAAGATGAAAGTGATCTTCCACGTATGGGATAAGAATTTATAGCACAAAGTAGTTTAGGATCCGAGGTTGGAGGCACTATTAAATTGCTTTCTTGTACATTTTTATCACCTGGAAATTTCTGATGAGGGGAGTCATGATAAATTTCCCTTTCAACTGTTTGTTTATCAGTGGACATTGGTAGGCAAAACGACTCTGTGTTCGGTGATATTTTCATTTCAGGATTTTTCATAGAAAGTTTCTGCTTTTGAGCAAATAAGACATTTAATTTACTCAGATTGATAAGGCTGATTGGTTTTCTTCTTACTGTTTCATTGTGGTCAGACGTTTTTGAGCACGTACTATTATTGTTATTCCATACATTATTATATTTAGATGTATAGACTTTAGTCCAACGAAATGGTTTTAACTTATGAATATTAGATTCACTTATATTTGTAGTACTGGATGCTATTTGATTATTTATTTCTTGATGGTGAGACTTTTGATTCTCAAATGAAGTATTACCTGGTAGTGATGTAAATGATATTTTTGATGTAGAATGAAAATTTTCTGGGAATGGAGGTGGAGGAGGAAGGGGAGTAAATGGTGGTGGGTCTGGTATAGAGATTTTTGGTAACTGTGAATATAATGCAGAACAACCACCATTAGACATAGATGAATGTGTTAATTCATTATTTGTCGATAAACTAAGTTCCTCTAAATTTTCAAATGTATTCTTGTTTGAAGATTTTAAATTTGATAATTCTAAAGTTATCTTAGATTTGATTTGTGTATCATTGGATTCTGTATCTAATTCTTTAGATAGACAGATATTTTGGTTGAAAATAGTTGTTGAATGTTCACTTTCTACATGGTTATCTAAAAGGTCGTTATCTGAACAAATCGATTCAAAATCACTAGACGATGTACTTCTAATCATATTATTATTAGGGTTTATATTCATAGCTATAGCTTGTTTAGTCTTTAATATTGGTAAACTAGATCTAAAACATTGAAAGAATGACTGATATATAAATGTAATATTCCATGGATATATATTATAATTTATAAAATTTGATAAATTTAATAAACTTTTACTTTTATATTTTTGTACAGTATTCAATGTTTTAAAATAATTTAAATTATTTTGATGATTTGTTTTAATTGAACATATTAATAAATGACAATTTTGAATAAGAGTTTTCCATATTACAATAATAGAATATGTATTGTATATATATGTTGTATGTAAAGGTTCATATTTTTGGTTCATAGAATTATTCTTCAATAATATTAATGATTTCAATAAATGTTGTAGAATTAATAAAAAATAATATTCAAGTAAACTATTTTGACTGATCAATTGCAGTCCTAAATAACAATAGAAAGATACAAGTAAACACAAGGGGATGAAAAAAATGTGTCATGATATTCTTTTTTTTAAAAAAAAAAAATCGACTCATGATTTCAATTATAAAAAATACTGAAATCTCCACAAAACCCTTTTTGATTATAATCATATGCTCACTAGTGACTGACTTCAAGAGATTTTTCCTGGAGTTGTAGTGGAAAGCAGTGACCAGTGGAGTTCAACTATGTCTGTTATGAGATATTAACTCACTGAAGACAATTGGTGAACGGTTGCTCAAACTTCGTGGATTGGTTGAAGTTAGACATTAACACCGGTGGATACCAGCCGGCTCAACGCTCTATCGGTTAAGGGCTCTGGCTCGAGACTGGTAGGTCCTGAGTTCGAATCTCGCGAGGCGAGATCGTGAATGCGCACTGCTGAGTCCCACAATAGGACGAAACGGTCGTCCAGTGCTTACAGGTTTTCCATGGTGGTCTAGCTTCAATCGACTCATGGTTTCAACTATTTAAAAAAAAATCAACAAAATTTCTATATAAGAACTTTCGTCTAAATTAGTTTCACAGTATTTGGGCGCTGAATGGATGTAAGACATTAAATAGGAATTATGTATTTGTAAAATCTCAGAGAATGAATTTGAAGTAAATCTAACGTTTCGCCTGGCAATCTGGTTCAAGCTTTTTCAAAGAAATATAATCAAACATCAAAATTATCGGATATAAGTAGGTATATGGTTCTTCGGTTCATTGTATACTGAATAGGTCATCCAATCAGCGTTAAAAAATGTATTAACTAGTATATGTATTTGTGTGTAAGAGACTTGTGATGTAAAATGATGTGTTAAGATAACATATTGTATATATACGTAAGTGGTGAGAGAAGAAATTTCATTCACAATATATTGTCTTCTGTCGGTGAATTTTTTAAGAAAACATACAATTCCTAATATATGATATGAATCATGTATATCACAGCATGCATAAGATGAATAAAGAAATGAATTCAAAGAGGAAGAATGTATTTGAAACTGAATATTTGTGTTATTTTAATGTTCCTATTTAATGTCTTACATCAACTCAGCGCTCAAATACTGTGAAACTATTCGTTCTAATTTAGACGAAAAGTTCTTATATGTTCCAATTAACTGTTTAACAAATTCAGATAAGACAACTGATTAGAATCATTGAATGTAATTGCTGTCACTCAGAAAATACGAGATAGGTAAAATGGAAAAGTAGCTCAGGTTTTTACTTATTAATGATTAGTTGCCATGGCACAGCTAATTGTACTCGATCTCTGCTATTAGTACTGCTTGGATTAACCCATATGTATAAGACTTCGGCTGTTTGTCTCTCTTTGTAAGAATTAAAGCCTTTTTGAAAGATTCTTGTACCATTGAAATCGATTGTATGACCCCATTTTTTTTAGTGTAAGCTTGAACCAGATTGCCTGGCGAAACGTTGGATTTACTTCAAATTCAATCGCTGAAATTTTACAAATATATTGCTCCTATTTAACTTATGTGTCTAATTTCTTGAAAGTTTCAGAATTCCTAGTGGACTTTACAATTCTCTTTTTTTGTGCTGTTTTCCGAAGTCAACTCTATAACTTTCGAATTTAAGGATGAAGATATTTTTAGTATGTAGTTAATATTCTTTGCAAACTTGTTGTCACAAACATTCAGTGTTTGTTTTACATAGAGAAATTTATGCTCAAAAACATTTAATAAATTCCTTCTCAAGATTTACTAATTATCAATATTAAAGTGATCATCTGTGATAATACTGACAAGTCATAGATATTAAAGTAGTACCCATAGCGTTCTGTAATGTTAACAAACATCTTATAGTAGGCTAAGCTACGTTGGAATTTGTGGTGTCTGTCTGAAACAAAATGTGTTGCACGATGATGAAATTCTTTGCTATGGACATTAAATTTAAGCATTAACATTGATATGACTCTAAAGATCAAATCTTGTATTCTGGCCCTAGAATAGAATTTAAATCTTAATTTTTTTACTGATGATATCAGCGTTTCCGAGAGAGAAACAGGTGTTTATTTAAGACTAAATGAATGTTACACTTGGATTTTTCTTTATTCAGCATCTAGGCAGATGAAATTTTAGGCATTCCATAAGTTTCTATTGATCAGTGTTACTATTGTCAACATCTACATTGATAGGTTTCTAAGAGTAAGGGATTTCTGGAAGCTTGATGATCCAGACTATCTTCCAATCAACCAATCTCCATAAACTTTTCCTATCTACCAATCTCTTATGCATATATACTGGTCTTTCTTACTAATACTTCTTATGTGTAGAAATATGAGGATGGAATTCATTTCATGACATAATAAACTCTTATCCCACGAAATAGGCTATTTCATGTTCGTAGTATCGAAATGTTACAATCCATGCAACCCATATATGTCATACTTTAGAGCCAGTCTACTGCATCAGTTCTGAGTAGTATCATATCCGATAAATATTTTATCTGATTGTTTTTGATAAGGATATAATGAAAGTAATTAGTAAGTTGCAATGAATTTCATAATTTTTTGTCAAATAAATAGGTGTTTCCCAAAATATTTTTTAATTAACTAGGGCGTTAGGAATAACGACCTTCATAAATTTGAATTTTTATCGCAGATCAAAGGTAATAAAACCATTCAAGGATATATATATAATAAAATGTTTCAAAAGTTCGATGATATTATACAACTGATGATTTTAGTCTATTTTGTTGATTTATCTCTCAAGAGGCCTTTATAACTAACTATCATATACATGAACAGCTATCTCAGCTGCTAGTTGAGAGGTGTATTAAACCCACAGTTAAGTATAGAAGAATAATTAATGAATTTATTGATGTAAATTTCTCAGTTCAAAAGATCTATCATTCGAAATCATAAGTGCCACAGTTATAATGCACACCTTCTTTGAAAACTAACATTCTGGAGAAAAAATAATAAACAGCAAAGTACAGAGTAAATGCAATACTATGAAATATGTCTCATTAGAAAATTATATCGACTGAAGAACCAGTAGAAACTAAATAGTGGTATGACAGTTGACGTTAACGTATTTAAAAGACCACTTCAAAATAAACAGACCAATACAAACCCTTTAACCAAATAACAAACGTATTCTTCTTAGTGGTTAACCTATTGATGAATTTTCCTAAAGTTCTAATAAGAACTTGTTACTTCAAGAAATAATGAAGTATGCAATAAACAGCTACTTACCAACGACATCGGGAAATAGTTTTGCTACATACAGAATAGACTGAAGTTGAAAATTCTGGTATATTAGACTCTACTCAACAATTGAATGACCTAGCAGTGTTAACTTTTATATTATATGAGAAACCATTTGCTTTTTATTTCCTAGAACTAACTTTGTTGTCTACTTTTATTTATAACAACTTTGAGACTCTACAATAATTAATTACATAACCAACGTAAAACTTGTTGAGAACTGTTACATATATGGTGTATGGTACTTATATGGACATATTTAAGTAGTATGTAGCACCAATCGGGAGTAGAATACCTGAGAGCAGAAGATTGAGAAGATTAAAAATGAAGAGAAGAGAGAAGAAAGCTGAACGTAATCAAAATAACAACAGAAATGAAGGAACGATGCAGTTTGTCAGAGATAACTCAAAGATGTGCAAATAATGTATTTAATGTATGATTTTCACAATTTATTAAGGCATTATGTGATTTTGCTTCATACAATAAATTGCTTATACCCAACAAGTCTTCGTTCACTACACATATACTAATATCTTTTTGAAAGCTTTACTTGACAGATAACGTTATTATCTTTATTTTAGTTATTTACTACTAGTATCTCTTGTCATAACCGATTCTTTTCTTAAAAAACTTCACTTCAAATAAAATAAGTCTTACAAATCCTGGCAAACATGATCAAATACAATTAGTCAGAACTCTAATTAGAAGTGTATAATCAAATGTTAGTTGTATTGGACTAATTCTAAATGAGTACGTTATCAAGCTATTGTAGTTCGATTCCATCATCAAATAATTCAAGGAGTTAAATAAATTTTTTCATTTATTACACTATACGTAAATGATCGTTCGTAGACACAGAAACTAAAAGTTACTATCCGAGCTAACTTTTTCTATTGTTATTACATTTCTATTCTGTATAAAGTTTAAAACATAAATTATTATTATTACTGCATTCCTCTTCACTTATGTCTTATGTTCTCATAATTTTATTAATGAATACTCATCATATCACTTATTTATTTTTACACCTCTATGACCTTTAATGACCTATAATTATTGTAACAAAAATCATTTTTCAAAGTTGAAATCATGAGTCGATTGAAGCTAGACCACCATAGAAAACCTGGAAGCACTGGACGGCCGTTTCGTCCTATTATGGGACTCCTCAGCAGTGCGCATCGCGAGACTCGAACCCAGGAGCCGGAGCCCTTAACCGATAGACCACTAACCCGGCATCCAACGGTGTTAATGTCTAACTTCAACATTTTATTCATTTTAATCATCTTATTATATTCTATAAATCTAATGTTATTACTCGTATTACGTAATCTAGTATTATAATCTTTCTGTTACGTCATCTTAGTTATTCGTGTTCACCTTTCCTCACGGAATTAGTACTTTAACAGAACATTTTCATCGTTTAAAGATCCCCATCATATATACGATTGTACAGCTTGATAATAAATCCGTTGAAAAGAGATTCCTTTTCTGAACTTCGTGTTTTTAATTTTAATGTTAAAATAGGAATTATATGTCAATATATTTAGTCTTTTGGTGATATTTATCCATAATTTTTTTTCCACAGAATAAATGCTATCAATGAACTCCAGAGTTTTGTCTACAAATCTTCAGGATTAACTGATTATTCCAAATTCATTTTCCCATAACATCAATATAAACATAGAAAGTTTCAAAAATAAATAGAGTCTATCATATATTGATTTTCTATCTTCTAAGCATTTAAAAAAATAATGTAAACAAACAACATATGTAGTAGGGTAAATAATGACAAGTACCGGCGGGGACAGTATGTAAGTCCAGTGCAATATAAAGTTCATTGAACTTGATATTAAGTCTCTCATCCTAGCATTTACGCTGCAAATTGATAAATCAAATTCTACCAGTATTGAATAAGATTTGTCCATGTTTTGCTTGATTTGTTTCCTGTATTTTTTTCTTGTACTATAATGATTTAATTGTTCGGATTATACGACACAATGGCATAGATACTAAACAAACATGCCTAGCTACGTAAACATACATCTTTTAAATTAATAAAACTAAACTATCTCAATTATTTTGTTCATCTAGTCCTTATGTTGATTTAATCTGAGCCTCAATAGTTATCAGAAAATTAAGCTGTTTGGTTCCATGGGAAGTATTATTCAGAAAATTATCATCACTAATGATAAACAGAGAAATTCCATGATTTTCTTGATTAATTTTGAATCTGAAAAATTAACTGTCTGATTTATGTTATTTTGATTAATAACACGTTTATTTTATAATTAACGGGGATTTAACAACTTAATAAGTAAGACTCATAAATGTGACGATTCTGAAAATGCACTACATCGTTTGATTATTTCAGAATCTTTAAGAACGACGATGATGTCATTCAGAAGAACGATGAAAGCTCTACGACCAAACCATCCAGCTCATAGAACAAAACTCTACCAAAATCATCCATCTGAGCTACAAATCTTCTCCACCATCCCATAAAAGCCGTACTAATTGTCATTGTGGATAACCAGATTGCTATATAAACCGATGCAATGAGATAACCAAAAAAAATTCTGTTAAATAAACTTAGTTACTTGAATATAATAAGGTGATTAACTGTATAATATTCTGTTCCAAAACCATTCAGCAATTTATTGAAACCAAACGGGGTTTAAAATAGTGAGAGATGTTCAAGAGTTTAAATAACAAAACCGAAATCAAATAAACTTTGTTTCCATCTCCTTGACGAACACCAAACAGGATAATAAATATGAGCTAACTCTTACTATCAGGAAATATCGACAACTTTCTCTAAGCTTACATAAAGTATAAATACAAATAAAAGATCCATGATTAACTGTTTGTAAGAACAAACTATTTCACGAAAAAACAAAACCCTTCGAGAAAATAAAATGACTTTCATACAATTACAAACTACTATCAAGAAGTAATTTTGAATGTAGCTTATTTAAAAGTTTATTAAGCTTTTTTAAAAGTCTCTGAACTTCTTCAAAAAGCTAAACGCTCAGGCATAGTACTCCTAGCAAGTGACTTTAATGCCCAAGTAGGCAGCTTAAACCAAACTGAAAGACATTCAGGTGGATATTTTAGTATCCCAACTCAGAGAACAGATAATGGTGATCGTCTGTTGCAACTACGGTTGTGATAATGAGGTATGGCAACTTGGACCAATGCATATATGTGCCTGGTCCTACGTTGTAGTTGACTGACTGACGTTTTTAAAAGTAACATCATTAGTTCCAGTCAACGTGAAGATTATTATATACAGTGAACAATGAATATTCGGAGTTGGTTCATGATTTTGTATCTGTTAATAAGTAAGAAGTGAAGCTGTAGTTTTTATGAGGATTTAACTAAATCATTTAACTTGTGAAAAAAAGATTTGAAGAACTCTAAATTGCTATTAATCTCTATAGTCTGTGGGTCCATGGTATGATAGATAGGAAGTTTTGTACTTATTTCGAATATGAGTTACTAGATATAAACAGTGACTTGGTTTCAAATTGACTACCATTCAGTTTATACATTATTTTCATATATTTTAACTGAATATTAGTTAGCTATCAATCTTTAAAACGCGTCGGTAATGATATTCAAGTTTAAGGTGAGCAGCAATAATAAGATATTTTATTGGTTGTACAATATTTGTTTGTCGGAATCAATAGTTGATCGTTAGCCATTTAGGCGCAATAGATTGTATTATTTAACTAGTCTACAGTAATAGATGTGTTGTAATGATCTATAAAATAGAATCCCATCCTAGATACTTCAATGTACATATGAACTTTTCTGTTGGTGTATATGTTGTGCTAACTTACCGTAATAGCGATAACGAAGCGACCAAAAGTATTCCTAATTTACTTTGATACAGTTTTACTTAACGTCATTTAAGTAAATTAATTTTATGGTACCTAAAGTTCAAGTTATCTATCGAAACCAATTAAAATATATACAATAGACAGTTAAACAGCTGATGAACATACATTTTTTCGTATTTTCTTATATAAAAGATCAATTTCATCTCCGTATTTATGGGAGAACTGTACATTTTCCAGATAGTTTATTGAATCATCTTTACAATTAATACAATTCTGTACATTATTATTTATACAGTCAACCTTTTTCTTTGGTGAACTAGGGATTACTGGGACTCTTATGGATTTTTCTGATAATTGTTGTCTTGATGTTTTTTCCAAAAGATTTGTACTTTGATAGTGATTTCCTACTAATGACGATAAACATGAACACTTTGTGGATGAAGCTCTGTTATTAGTGTTATTAACATTTGGTTCTATGTTTAATGAATCATCTTCACTAATATTCCTTTGTGTATTGGATTGATTACACAAAATGTAGGGATGATTATTGTTTTGATTTGTTGAATGATATTCTTCAGTTGAGAACCAGTTCATTATTCAGATATAGGAGTGTAGAAAACTTTCAACCCTGTTATAGATATGAAACTGAAGTTATCTGTCTTTTATTTTATGAAGATAATTGTTCTTAAACCATAATAAGTATTGGTTTTGATGCAGATTTAACATTTCTTTCTTTGACATTCTAAGTGTTTATTTTGTATGCACATAAAAAATCATTCATATGTACCGATCATCTTTTCTCATTCTCAACTACGTTAATGTCTCTCATACTATCATTAGATTAAAACCAGTTGAGAAACGTGCCAATATTGTTGTATTTGATGTCAAGGGCAACCAAAATTACTTTCAACCAATCCGATTAAGAGAAAAAACGTTGCAATTAATTTACGCCCATAAGTGATTAGGAAATACCTAATTATTTTTTTTCATGCGTTTGTCCTTGTCAATTGCTATGCTTTTATTATTTATTTTATTGGCTTGTTCAAACGAAGTTTTCACCTTATATTTCAGAAAGAAAACAACAACAACAATAATAACAAGCGTGTTGCCTTGAGCTATTTATCATGTTCTCGAGAGCTTGATAAAATTCCAAACCAAATACCATTAAATCTGTTAACTTGGAATAAGACATTAACTAAATTATAATATCTAACACTAACCATAACATGAAAGTATTTTGATCATTATGTTAAGAATGAAACTTAATAGTTAATCGCTTTGTGAAACATTTTTAGTAGGTTAGAGCTCAAAGTGAATTGGAATAATTTTCATTGTCTAAACTAGGAAACAATAATAATAATAATGAATTTGATTCTCATACACAAAGATTCAGATACATTATAGCATTTATTCATTTGTGTCATTATAATCGCGATCACCTTTTGTCTTCCTTAAACTTCATTTATTCCTTTAAGTTCTTTAACTGCATTCAACTTTCACCTATTTCTCCAGCGTTTCTGATCTTGTTAATTTCTCTCTCTTTCCATGCTAGTGTGGAATATGGCAACTTGAACTAATATGCATCCATACTATATCCTACACTGTCTGTAAGTGAATGACTGAAAGTTATTCATGGCTTTGCACAATAGTAATTATTTCATGTTATGAGGTTAATCATCTAGTTGAATAGGCAACTTATAATCACTCAATTGGGAGACCATCGTCGCCTAAGTGAAGAAGAGTAGTTTTTTCCAGACTCACTACTACCTATCATTTGACCATCTGAACTTAAAGTCCGTTTGATATGTATCTATATAGAATTTCTAAAAAAAAGAGTACTATTTAAAAACCTGAATACAGTAATGTGAAAAAAACGACTGTCACTAACAAGATCTGACTTGATCATTTCCAACAAATTAAGGTTTAAGTAAATTGCTTCTATCATTCAAACCTTTTGTTATCTGCAAAAGTTGATTGTTCTACTATGAAAAGATTTAAATCAAGTTGCGAAACTCCAGAAATTCAGTTTTCTGATTATTAGATTATCATAAATGTCATCTGGTGATTGGTCAGTTGACTTTGTGTAGAAACTTTAGTTAAGTCCTAAACTGTATAATACTGTGGCTAGATATTATCTTTCAATAACAATATAATTACTGCATATCAATAATGCCTAAAGTTTACATTTATTTCCCAAGTTCATCTATAATGAATAGAATGTAAATACATCAGAAATCCCTTTAAAAAACCACAATAAATCATACCAGTTCCAATTGATAGGCCTTGAAAAGCTAGAATGTTTATTACAGAAAAAAATGAAAAAGGTGATTGGAAATATATATAGACGAAGTTCATATGGTATTCTGACCATACAAAATATCCAACACCAATGAATTTTCAAGCAATTAGTCTTTTTGATAGTGCAATAAGAAGACCAAGATTTTCAGAACACATAGTTCTGATAATCTTCATCTCCTTATTACACAAATGAATTTGTCATTTCGACTTCAATCAAATACCGTCTTTACTTCCTTACGTTTTCTGAAAGGTTTGACTATTTACAGAAAAACATTATCTTCCATTTGCAAGTGTTTAAGTCACTAGCACTACATAACCTGTATAAAGTATCTAAATATCCTTCATTTGTTTTATTCAACTCTAAAATCACTCTATAGTGTATTTCCCTGTTGCATTTGTAAGCTAGACCACCATGGAAAACCTGGACGGCCGTTTCGTCTTATTATGGGACTCTTCAGCAGTGCGTATCCATGATCCCGCCTCGCGAGATTCGATCAGTACTTTTATTTCATAAAACTAGAATTTATTTTTTTCGGTTAGACGGATTTTAGTGTTTTAAAAAGTAGTATATTATCATAGGTGTGAAATAAATATCTTTTGAACTTCAGCAAATGTGTTCGAAATCCGTTTTCTGTATCACGTAGCCGATATTTCATTTACTAAATCTGATTAGCGCTCACTTGGTCAACGAATATTTGAGCATCATTATACATGGTTATCTAAAGGGGAATACAAATCAATAAACAGAGCAGATCTCGTACACATGGTCAGTTCGGGTCACGCCCGACCACGTGAATTTTCATTTAAAATACTTTATAAATTCAATTACTTGACTAATTTTCAATGCGACCACCAAATATAACGGGAATGAAGGATACATAATTAAATTTTGTTTTGATTTCGAGAGCGGCTATTAGTGATACAACCGCAGCAGTCTAATTATGCACAAAGATAAACACGTGAACTATTACTTAAAATTACAACGAGAACCAGCCGGCCAGTGAAGTTTGTTTATTTAAATAGATACGCAACCCAACTTCCTCGGACCTATATTAAAAGTACAGTTGATTTTATTTGATAAAACTTCTCCATCCCGACAACCACGAACTACTCGAAGGTCCTTGAAATTCTTATATTCATTTTAGCCAATGATCACAGAAACTAGCAAAACTAAGTCTAGCCAGAAAAAGTGATGAAACGTTAATGCATATAGTGGCAGAACACCAGAGGTTTACAATACATTCTGGGAGTTTTCATAGCGTTGCTGTTTATTAACAATGGTAAGAGCATGAAATCCGAGCAATAGTTACTCCTCAGCGATCTCCGTAAATGTGACTGTTGTGCTCGTTCAGGACTTTCGGTAAACAATACAAGTTGTAATGGTATGTAAATTGTTAGGATTCACAGAGTGTTGACAGCAAACGTCCCACCTAATAGTTATGCATAAACTAGTTTTAACTGGGTTCTTGTTTGTTAAATGTAAACCATTACGAAAAAATACTGGATTGCCTTTTTGGTGACTTCATCCTTAATATGATTGACAAAATCCTCTCCACTAACATCAAAATACATGTTGTGACTAGTTGTTGACAAAATGTTAAGACAAACACCATTGCATCTCAAAAATTATCGGTCCAATACAATATTCTTAGTCAGCAAAAACTGCCCGAATCGGTTAACATAAGGCAATTTATAAGACAAACTACAGAAAGTGACACTTAGTTGAGTGAACCTAAGATGCAAGAATAACTTCTTTGATTCCACTTGTCAAATTTGATCATCCTTACTGACTTGTCTGGTTTACCTTACACATAAACAATCCCCAATTATTTGTGAAAAAATATAAGGGAAATAAAGAGAGCAACTGTTGTAAAACCCACGTAATAATCAGTGTCGAGCTATGTTAAGGCTCTAATTTGAAGGGAATGTTTGTTGACTTAGCTTAATTCCTATTTTTACATGCAAGTTTGTTTGAGTGCTGTCGAACAAAAGCGAAGTCAGTAATTTATTGACCAGAAAATCACTTATTTACAATTTATAAATTATAAAGTTAATAACAAGATCAAAAACAATACAAGTTCTGAAATTACGAGAAAACCAAATTTTTAAAATACCGTAACTATACAATTTCCTTCTTAATATTGTGTACAATATATATATATATATATATATATATAAAGATTCTGAAATATTCACAGTAGTTTATGTTAATAGCGGAAAATATAGGTACATCTGTTGAAATATTGTTGGTCGAATAATTAACAAAATACAAAAAAAAACAACTTGAGTTATCCAAAAAGTAATGCTTCAGTCTTCATATTAAGACGACCCTGACGTTTTATAGCAGCACGATTATGACGTTTGATTTGACGATTGAAGTCAACCTGTTTTTGACGTCTTCTTTCACGACGATTACGCTCGCGAATTTCCTCAACAGTAATCAAGGTAGGTTTCTAAAGTAAATTTACGAAATAAATTACTCGAACAATAAGGTGATTTCACTACATTCTACATTACATATTTTACAAGAGGAAGGGAAAAAATCTATGGAATATCATCATACATCAGATAGTCGTTTTATTGTACTTTACACTTTGCTATGATGCAGAGCGGTGGCTTAATGGTCAAGGCATTCAACTTTCTACCATTAAGTCCCAGGTTCGAACTCCGTTTTACCTACTTAGGTTTGGGCGTCCAGGTAATACCATAACCACTCACACTTAATTACCTAGTGAATGAGTTGATCTACACCTTCCTCTTAAAACGGCAGGGCAACCAAGGAACACTTGAAACTATTCTGCAGAGTAGTTTGTCCACCATTCTTACCTAAATGATTTGAAAGCTGATTACTGATACCTTTACTCGCGAATCTTAACAAACTTAGAAGGGATTGAGCAATTTACTAAGTATTGGCTTTTCAGAAAACCATATATTGTTTTTTAAAGAAAAAGTTTAGGATACGTATTGATGACGCTCAATTAGAATTACTATTACCAAAGAATATATCATTCTAACACCCATCTTCACTTCTTTCTCGACTTTTTTACTATATCTAACTGATTCACAATAGTTCTGAACAACAATTATAAAGATTGAACGAATGTTTCGTCTAATATTTGGTACGGGTTATAGAATAAACGTACCGTTTTAATTTCTGTCCCCTGCACACTGGTAATATCTTTTTTATTATTCTTATTGTGGTTTATTTCCTCTGAATCCGATTTACCATCACTTTCAATTTGCGATTGATCATTTTCTTGGGAATTAGTAGTAGTAGAATCGACGCTATCCGAATCAGAGTCGCAGGTACTCTCCTCAACTTCACTATTTTCCGATGATGATAATTGAAGTCGAGCAACTGGGCCTAAGAGTGAATCTTCTGTTGTATGTTGAGAATGGCGATTTGTAGCATTCTTGGAGATGTAACCCGGAGCTTTTAAGTGCAAGTCAACATCATCAATCCGTCTGCAAAAAAGATAGAAAATGTAATTACTTAAAATACAAAATCTGAAAAATAATTTGCTAACTCTAAACTAAGCATCAACAATAATTTAAATCTAGTATGATTTACTTGAATGACGGTACTGATTACTGGGATTCGGTGTGCTAGAAAAATTAACTTACCACCACCAACAATAATCTCATTAAAAAGGAGTTTTAAAAATAACAACTTGATTAAATACCCGCTAACTAGACATTTGTAAGGGTCTATATTTTGCCGTCATCGATACTAAGGACTGGAATGAGTCTAGTAAAGTAGGTTAGTATGTGAACTGTGCACAAGGATCATTAGTAAACACAAATTCGTAGCTGAAAGTTGTTAGACCTATAGTAAATGTTCAAATATGAGTGTTATTCGCAGTTTTCGCTATATATCTATATCCTACTGAAATTCGTTCACACAACTTGATTTAAGACGTGACAAGTGAAAAAAATTTGTGTGAACTTCCATAGTCTTGAATAAGTTTGATATTTAATTGGATAAATTAAAGATATAAACAAAAAAGTATGTGAGCATTTATACAGTGTATTACTATTCCAATAATTGAAAAGAACAGTTGCAAAGACTTAAAGTATTTCGACGTCAGTATTTAGGACTAAATCAATTAGTATAAAGGCTTTTTGGATAGATGTTTTTTCTATGATTCTACAGTTGATACACTGATCTTCGGTTCGATAAGATACAGAGCATGAACAGCAACCAGAACAAATGAAAAGCAGAAGTGCAACAGTTTACATTACGATTACAATGGGAACAATTAGTAGTGAAACTTAATCAGTTGAGATGGCTGGGACATGTCTTACGTATTCCCGACCACCGACTGCCCGACGTGCAATGTTTTATGGCGTAAGAGTAGGTTGGAAGAAAGCTAGGGGCAGCCAGACCAAAACATGGCACAAATCCATGAAGTCACTGACAAGTGCACTGAGCCATGTTGGTAGGTGTAGACTACCTGGTTGGGATTCGCGAGATGATAACAATCGATGGTTAGAGATCTTGAATAACATGGTTCAAAATCATTTGCAATGACGAAGGTGCATCCACTCTTTGTGTTCTCGCAGATTCTAATTTTCTGAATTCTTCATGTCCCTATCTTTTTTCTTTTTCCAAATTTAATTCACTGGATTATACTCCTTCAATAACCCAAATCGTTCACATTATTGCTTATACTCTTACTACTTCTACCACTATGGGACTTGAATCGGAAACTGCATCTCTGTGCTAATGTGGTATGGCAACTCGAAATGATGTACGTACGTACGAAGTTCTACGTTGTGACTGACTGACAATTAGTATGTACTGGATTATTTGGTGAGATAAATTCAGTCGTCTGATACAAACGATTAGCAGCGGTGATTTGTTGAAAAAGAACCAATCTGTGATCTAATTTATTTCTTCTATAGCCCAGTAAGTGTAGATAAGCGAGGTTAATCTATTAAGAGTCAATGTTGATTTTGCTTGTGGTTAGATGTTGATCTTATTTTGGATAGATTTCTCAATGAACTAGTGTTTGCTTTGATAAGATAGAATTACGTTTACGAGAGATAAATTAGTTAAAATTAAAAAACGTCCCGCTTATAAAGACTAGGTTTCTACGAGCTCCTCACAACCCATTGAAGCATGTCGGTTTACTCCGGGTGACCTCGAAGTTGACCATAAACGAAGATTGTCGCGTAGTGGAATTGTGCAAAGCTTGCGTGAGGATCAAGAAGCCTGATGGTCAGAGCGTGCTAACAAGTTGGATACAGCAGCTGCTACTGGTCACGAGTCACTGACAGTAGGAAGTCTGTGGAGATGACGGGATGCCAAGTTATAACATCTCCCGACGTCTTAGACAATGGACAGAGTTTTTCGAGTAACGGTTCAGATGATGTGTTGCCCGGCGACATCCATCAGACTACCCTGTTCTCTATGGTCGATGACGACTGATCAACCTAACGAGGCAGAAGTCCTCAAGGAACCCCGACTCCTAAAAAGTCACAAATCACCAGGTCCAGACCACTCATCTCCGGCTATTTTTAAAGGTGGTGGAAACCCTCTAGTTAAGGAACCGACTGAGTTGTTTACAAAGAGAGAGGGTGCTCCAATATCATGGAATGAGTCGATAATTGCCCCTATCTTTAAAAGGGGTTAACGTCGTTCCTGTGATAGCTATCAGGGGATAAGTCTATTTACGGTTGCGTCCAAACTATTGGCTTCTGTTACACTTCGTATGTTGTTCAAAACCCGAAAAAGACTGACTCACGGAGAGCAGGCTGGTTTTCGTTCTGGTTGACGATGTATTGATCATATCCTCACCCTCCGCCAAATGTTAGAACACCGTCATATTTATTACGGTCCAACAATCATGTTTCCTGACATTGGGGTTGCCTGTGACTTGTTGGACAGGACTGTTTTCTGGGATTGTTTTATTGAAGAATATGTCTGAGGAGTTTATTAACATCTTAAAAACCCTATATACAAACACCTTAGGCAGAGTGAGTGTATACAACCACCTCTCTCCTTTTTTCATTCAAGCAGTAAGGTTGGCAGATCTGCTAAATCTCACCATTCCACTTCAACTTTGTTATAAATGACGTTCCGGAAAAAGCTCTGATGGATGTAAGTAGTGGTGGTATGGGTCTATTGCCTGGAGGAAGACTTTGAACAATCTTCGGAGCATTCTCGATATTAGTCTGGGTGCAAAAGGTCGGATCTACAAACGCGTCGGTGAGAGCAGTTTTGCTGTATACTTGTGAGACCTGGCTTCTCCAAGTTGAGGATACTAAACGACTTTGAGCATAGTTTTCTTCGAAGGAGTGCTGATATCCAGTGGCAACACCATGTTAGTAATGCAATGGTTCGGCATCGTGTGTTCGGGTGCAGCGATGATAATTCAATCAGTTATTATCTTGTAACACCGACTTTGATTAATTCTACAAATGTCGTCCCAGAAAATTCCACATTGTGCAGTATTTCCCGACGCTGGAGAAAGCGGAAAGGTAATCGGTGCACGACATGGTGTCACAGTATGAAGAACTCTCTGGTTGAGGAATTAGAGATGGTCCAACAGTGGCTTGAAACGTTATCAGATGTGGCCGGGAATAGGAGCCTGTGGCTACCCTGCTTCAACTTTCTTCATAAAAGTGAACGTTACTTCAAAACTGGACTGCTTTTCCCACCACTGTTATCATTATTATTTCACTCACTAATTTCTGTCCATTGTTGTTCTTCATTTATTATAGTCACCCTACATCCTTTGTCTCTCCACAACCTTACTGTTATTTTGTGACGCATATGTATTTGGTACCCGATTATACCAGTGTTTGTGTGGTAAAATAAATAAAAATAGTAACCCAAAAGGCAAAAAGGAAACGAGGGAAAAAACTCACTTGATAGAATCGAGGGAAGATGGTAGATCGTCGAGTGGAATATCGAAATAACGGCTGAAAAAGTTGACAACACCTTCTGCATCTCGTTCATAAATACTAGAGAAAAAGTGAGAAAAGAAGCATACTGACTAATAGAGAAGGAAAATAAAATATATTTGAAAATCTCTCAAAACGATACCTTAATTTCTAAACTCCTGGACTTAAAATGGATACTTAATGTAGGAATTAACACAACGGTTTATAGACGAATGTTGATATACATTACATTTGTGGAAACAGAAAAACTAAGCGGAAAATGAGGTTAAAAAGAGAACTCAATGAAACAGATGAAGAAAGAAAAAATCAACTACTTTGACCGATTTCTAACTATCATTCAAAATTGACGTAATCAATAACTCGTAAACCCAAAATAGTCAACCTACAATTTAGCCATACGATTTTAAACACCAGCTACAGAAAGTATTTCTGTGTCAACATTGGTTGGTAATAGCTTAATTACTTTTACACTTACCGGGAAGACATTTGAAACCGAAAATATATAATAAAGTTCACTAAGTTGTTTATGTTTGTATGAACCTTTATGATGCCAGCCAACTTATTGCTTACCTATAATACAGCGCATACTTAGTGATGGGTGGAGAATATGAAATCTACTATTGTGTTCATGGTAGATGTGGAATATGTGCCAAACATTCTCAAACTTAATCTCTATTTGGGAAGACACTTTCGTGGTGCTCATCTGCTACGGTAACAGGATCTTAAAACCTTACATTATTGAGACATTTATTTAAGTAACTGATTCTGAAAGTTCCGGGATTTGGAGATCACACCCAAAACGCTAATAAAGTAGAGAAGTGAGGTATAGAGTGATTTTCAGACATGAATGCTTTAAATTTTAATCAGTGCTGTGAAATCAAAATCTGTCAGTCCCAAGTGTTGTTAGCAAACTTTAAGAATCGAGAAAATGTTTCAGGTCGAACATCTCCATGTCAATTCATCACATTATTAATGGGATTATCGATTTTAGTGGGTTTTCAAGCGAACTTTGAACAGCCACACGAATCTCAGGATTGTTTTTCGAAGCGAAAGCGACTGTGTCAACGGATAATAAGAAGCAACAGCCACTCAACTTAAATATAACGCATTTTGCCGGATTTCTTTTACTTCCTTCGGTTCTACTATTGTTAGCATGAACCACATTGGCAGATGCAGACTACCTAGCTGGGGTTAGCGTGATAACCGCAATCAATGGGTGAGGACGTAGGGTGAAATGACTCAGAATCGGTTATAGGGAGGCAGATAGGTTTTCTTTGTCTTACATTAAATTGTGAGTTCTAGTATCCCCTCATATACAGTTTCCCACTTCATCTTTTTGAACCATATTTTATATCAAGTCTTCCCCATTATGATTGCTGTCAAATTATTTGGTACACCTATCAATTTCATTTCATTGTGATAGTTTGATAATCAGAACTTGGGTCAACTCATGCTTGTGGCAGGTTTTATGCTGATTATGACTGACTGACCACTGGTAGTCACAATCAACATGCAATCTGACTTCTAGCTGAGACTGTCTCCGAGTTGTTGTATTGAATGATCCCTCTATATTGTCAAACAGTTTATATTCTGTGAGAATATCATGTTAGTAATGTCAAGGTTCCGCAGTGTATTTTTCAGCACAGTAACGAAAGTTCACTTGGTGTCACCATTATGAAACACCGACTTAAAGGATTGACCATATGACCAATTTCAAGATATATAATTTAGCATAACGAGGACCCCAACCATGTAGCCTGCTTTTACCAACATGGATCAATTTGATAGTCAACGAATCTGTAGACTGATAAGTTTCTTTAGCAACATCGTTTCCAAGGACCGCGTCCCACTTTTGATCAACTCGGCGGTGTTTCTCGGATTGATACTAATAATCCTGACACCTGGTGTGCTAGGAGGTTCACATCGCATCAAACTCCAGTGATAAATACTCAGATAATTCCAAATCTAATGACTGTACTTCAAATACCTTTGTAGAAGACAATAGTAGAACGAAAATACTTGCGATAAAGGTTTTACGCCTTAACACAACAGTGAAGACGGCTAAACACGACTACGTTGGGGCAAGATTTGTAGTGTTTTGTGATTCAATACACTCGAACCATTCTGTAGATTAAGTTTTGAGCGTCATGGTTTCTGAAGGATTCATACCAACAGTGACTTTGTTGAAGTAACATTGAGAAAACCACTGGATGAAGCAGGAGTCCTACAAACAGCTTGTACTAAAACAAATGAGTTGAATACCATCATGACGTTTACGTACGTTCTGGAGTGTAACCGATAAAGAGAAATCCGAGGTGTTAAAAATATAGAATGACCTCGGAAAGTATTATTTAGCTGAAAAAAGCTTACGTGTTAGCTAATTTGTGGTCACGACTGATCATTTGAGGGAAGTCAATTAGAACCAGCTTGGGATTACTAATATCCATATTTTGTTCAGGGTCCAAATCGGAAACCATCAGATTAAACTCATTCAAATCACCATGAACAAGACCAAGAGAAGCAACCCTCTCCAATATATCTTTGGCTTGATAGTAAAGTGATCGTGCAAGAGCAGACTCATTGGAATTCAAAATACTAGGAAGTATTCTGTAAAGTGGCAAGCTATCAGCAACATATGACATGACGACAGCATTTCGGTTGTGGGTGTAAGGGATAGGAACGGGAATGCCCTTACTCCGAAGGCTCTAGGAAGCTTTAGGATGGGACATCCACTTACCTGCATCATAACGAACTCCCGTCTAGATGCTAGACGATCCAAATACAACCAAGAGCAACTACTCCTGTGTTGATGATACTCTCGTTTTTCCTTCACTTTTCTGAATGACGTTCTCCCAAGTCTGTGAAATTTAACAACGACTGCATCACCTTCTTTTGGAAACTCATCCAAAAGGTCTTCTGAATCGTCTGACAGACGCCCACAGCGCGCACCGGCAGTAGCTATGTAGACATCAGACTCTTTTCCAGCCCCAATCATTGTTCCAAGACTTGCCAATTGTTCTGATTTGAAAAGCTGATTAAGAGCAAGGTAGTCATAGCCCAAGTTGGTAAGACGATATCCTTTCATAGCTGGAAAGAAAATACATTATTAACCTTCAGAAGCACCAATATCATAGTAACACAGTTAAAGATATGCAAGCAAATTAGCATTACGTTAACTGCTTGTATACTGTAACAGTTAATTTCAGATAAGATCATGGTCATCATGAGGAACACTTACAATGTCTGTTATCAGTTTCGTAGGCTACCAACTTATTTAATATCAACTGTTCTTGAACTAGATGGCTGAAGCCGATACAACTTCGTCTGAGGTGAGAAATTTTGAGTGCCAACTCCGGAGGCACGACTTCATGATTTTTTAGCCCCATCTCGATCTAAAAGCAAAATAGGTTTGTGAAATCTCTGGTTCTTACTGCTGTTAGAGCACGCCAAGCCTCACTGCTTATGTATCGAAAACGATCCATCTTAATGCACTTCGGCATGATGAACTGCAATATATGTATAGATAAAAATGTCGACCGCTATGTATTTTGGCACAGAAATTTAACCATGTACACCACGCCGTAACGTTGCAGTTCAAATAACACGAAGTCAGGGCTAATGGTTGTCCAATATCCAGTATTCTGGTTATAGATCAGTTCTGTAATCCACTTAACTGTATAAGTAGATCTTGACTCATCATAATTCTATATATTTATCTCAGGAACTTGGAAAATGTCCGAAAATTGACTCTTGTAACGGCAAAAAAACCCTTGACCTAAATAGCTCGACATTTGATGCTGACCTCATTCGTTTTAATGGACGCTCGGTCACATATCCGCAGCAGATCACAAGTAGATATCCCGTGCTACGCATCCCTCACAACCGTTAGCCTGCTTAGATTAAACGCTTCTCGATGCATACATAACCTTTCGAATATATCTTCGAACCTCTTCATTTCTGACTTCCGATTTGACCGGGTTGGCATACCTCGGTTATAAAGGTGTAATTGTACATGTGTTATCAAACTCCGAATATCTCTGACACCTTTAGTAGTGAGGCCGACGTGATCTGGTGCACCAATTCGTAAATTGTGAGTCTGTTCTTTATTGGAACATTATGCATCACTTTTTTATTTTCTACATATTTTGATGGGTTTTTTTATATTTTCGGATATCTTTTTATCTCTCATTGATATATTGAATCTACACTATGATAGAACAGACACCTGAGTTACTTAAGATTAAACTTCTTTCCTGGTAGCGACATCCAATTTGCCCCCAAATGCCCTGGTACGACCGAGAGTGGGGAGAGTCAGCTCTCCCTCTCGAAATGCTCTCACATCGCCACACGTATATAACCTCTGTCATGAAAGTTCTACACACTGCCTTCTCTCAGATGGGGTGTTGTTTACGAAATTGAGAGGACGAAAAGTGAATGTCCGGCGCTTTACCCGGGTTGGTGCACACGGAAAGTCCACCTAGGGGGGAGTTGGAAAACTCTGATTCCAAACCAATGGTGTACATGGGCTCCAGTATCCTGAACGAACAAATGGAGTATGAACCAATCACTGGTCACCGGCTACTATGGGACTGCATCTCCTTACGATGCTCCACTGCCTTGTGGATCAGATCTTTCGGTCAAAGGCTCCGGGTGTGGCCCCCTAAGAAAACCACCTGCTTCAGTTTGGGTACCTGGGCAGTATCACAGCCCTCACACAAATCGAATGAGATTTGTGCGGCGCATATGTATCTGGTGCCTCTTTGTAGCAATGTTTATGTGTCTAAATAAAAAAATAAAATAAAAAAACTTCTTTGGCCTACCACATTCCAACCAATGCCATTCTGACCGAACGAGATCGAGTTGTGGTTCTGATATGCAGAGGCTGACGTCTACGGGTACGGCGTGGCCGATTCACGTGCACAATTCCTCACAGTAGTAAAGACACTATAGCATGATTTTAACAGGTACGTCACACCTATTATGTTCACTAGTGATGTTCCAGAACCTTATGGAACTCTAAAAAGGTCTGTTCTGAAACGCAGAGATCTAACTGATTGACGGAGGTTAGGTCAACTCCTCAATAACATCGATCTGCAACATGGTTCTGCGACAGATATGTTGTTAAGAATGTGAGAGGTGATTAGCCAAAGAACATTCGATGATGGTTTATTCAGAAAACGTTTCTTATCTAAACTTCCTCAACAGGTGCAAGCTGTACTGGTCTTGTTTCAAAACAACGCCGTAGACGAGCGGGCTACATCTGCAGATAGCATTTTAGAGATCACGAAACCTGCTAATGCCGAGGTTTTTTTACAGTCAAAGGAAAGCCCCAAGTGACACAGGATGACATTACGGAAGTTTGTCATTCGCCGACACGTCACCTTTGATTTTGCAATGACCGTAAGCGGTCACAAGTCCTGCGACGAAGTAATTCACGTAGGCGATCTGTCCCTAGATCATGGGATACAGATTACCCCGACTGGTGTTGGTATCATAACCAGTACGGAAAATGTTCTCAAAAATGCAGGAAACCCTGCAAATTTCCGGACTCAAAATCGACTGACACGAAAAATATTTCGGGAAACATCCCAGCCGACACACCTTACCAGCAACCATAGCTAGCGAACATACCTGTCTGTTATACGTCACTGATGGTATTACGAAAGTTCACCACCTTGTCGATACTGGCGCAGAAGTTAGCGTTCTTCTTTCAAATTCTAACAACTGGCTTCACGAATCTTTTTTAAACTTCCAGGTGGAAAACGGAAGGTCTATAGCGCACACAAGGTAAAAAAGTGTATCTATCTTTACGTGGCATTACACAAACCCGTATGCTGTATTTTCGTTGTTGCGGATGTTTGTATGCCAATCATTGTTATAGACCTCCTACAACATCACAATCTACTCATCGATACGCGCAAACGGAGGCTTATTATCGAAAGCACTAAGTAGTCTGTTTGCGTAACTTCTTTTTCCGGTTGCAGATTATCTCCAGTCACATATAGGCACACAACAACTCTTGACCTGTGCTTCCATTAGACGGAGTGATAAAGGTGTCGCAAAGTTGTGGTAGTCAAAGGTTACATGTTATTCGTATATTACTCAGTAATTCAAGATTCCCGGGACCTGTATGACCATTGGTCTAAACTCGGAAATTCCAAAACCCATCTGTAGGCCCAATAAAATATTACCAAACCCCAGTCAAATCGTTCATCGGGCTGAACTTTTTCTACATCAGACGGCAAATCGTTGATCACTGGATATCCTCTCGTAAAGGTCATCAAGATAAAGTATGACGAACGCAGACTAATCAACTTCGCGCCAAGAAGTGGACCATATGTCAATGGTCACACTCATTCTTCACGTCTAAATAATATATCGTTTCAATAATGTCGTGTCTTTTCTATACAGTCACCATCATGCAGTACCTGGATACTACATGAGGGCGATTCGCACAAGGTGCTAACCACAAGGTAAAGCTTCAACTCAGGCTAGTAGATCATACCATTTTCATCCGACTAGAGTAGACAACGAACATTCACACTGATCACTCACACTGATGATCGGAATTATAGAGAAACGGTCAACTAACATGATGAGCTCATTACAATTCAGACACGCTTATATACTACAGTAAGAAATTAAATGATATGTCCCTAAACTCACACAAAATTTCTGATGAATAATTTATGCGTTTGTCTTAAAATCAAATATTTTATGTTGTGTTTAAAAACAAATTGATACAATTTCATACTACATACTTAGAAGTAGCTCATGCTTGCGTCTTGTTGAGGCCATAAGATAGTTTAACTCAGTAGTATTTCGTCAGACTAATTGAAATCCACATCAAGCATCATAGTTATCGTGGATTAAACAATGTTAAAGAACAAACCATCAACACGTCACCATGGGAATGAGAAGATAATTTAGAAAGTTTTGACGCTCGGAGAGTTGATAATCTGTAATTCCTATTTTAAGAAGATTAAGAGGCGAGACCAAAGTTGATGGAGACCCTTTGAGCGACTCTGAAGTGACCTTGAGAATGTTGAACTAATTACTAGGGCTAAATGACGGTCATAAACCAGTTTGAGTGATAAAGATAGCGAATTACATTTGATGAGTAAGGTGAGAATAACCTTGGGGCTTTCATCATGAACTGAGATCAGTCAGAATGTCAAATGGATGAATGAATTTCGTCCCAACAATCAAGACCTGTCATTTGAAATCTCATCATCTCGTCCATAAATCATAAACTACCGATTACACAAGATCGAACGAGAATATTCTCTACACTCCACTGTAGTCTTTCAGTGAGTTTGTAGTATCCAGCATTATATTAAGCCCACACAAGTTATTCTAGCTTCTAGACAGGCTGATTTATTTATTCTTTGCGTGTCACACTTTTACCTTGTCATTTGTTTGCTTATTGACCTCTGCTGCTTTTATATGAGCCTTTTTGTGCTAACTGTTCATCCTATCCACTGCATATCTGTAACTCGTTTTTGCCTGACTATTATTATTGAGTCACACTTGAATATACCGAGTTTGTTCACTCGCCTTCTCCACAGCTCGTCACTTCGTTTCTTATTTTCTCAACGACATTCTCTGCCTAGTTTCATTTCGCTTCGTTTCCTTCACTTCGTTTCTCTGATTATCAGCTCGGATGTATGAGTGTACGAAATTCAAAATCTATTCTTGTATTTGAATTGTTTTATCCCATTTTCTTCTAGCGTGATTGAAGTAGATAATTATGTACGTGGATAGCTGGGATGTATATAATGACAATGACCGTCGTACTATCTTATGGGATTCAGATAAGCTGCCACAATATTGTTTTTTGCTTTCATGGTAGCATGGATTACCATCAATCAAACGCCTGCACGTATTTCTTCTTGCACGAATAGATTTAATGTTAATAATTAATGTAATGTAATTCTGTATATCCTGGATGTCAAATTAAAGCATAACTAACACATAATTATTACGTGTAATTCGAACATCATGCAATGAAAAAATTAGCATTCAAATAACCTCTCTTTCCAGATTTGATATATTAGTTCGTTCAATCAATCGATCCCGCTGCTGCCCATGAAGCTGGTCACCGAAATTGCATTTGACAGCTTGTTTTCGCAATCCAAGGGTAAAATCCCTACCATTTGGTTATTCTGACGGGCCATCTCTTTCACGACATTCGAAATTCGTACACATTATTGACTTAATAGTGATTCTTTAGGAGTTGTATAAGGAAGTGAAATAGGCTTGTATAAAGATGCCAAGGTTTTTAACTAGCAGTAGGCTTCCTCCTCAATGAGTATGGGATGTTAGTCGCAATGTTATCACCCTTCACATCTTTCCCGGTCATAGTCCAGATTCCAAGCCTTACTATATAATCTTCGAAAGCTTCATAATTTGAATGTATATCCAAATGTTTCATCACAGGCCCCATCACAACTCCAGGGTGATAATTAGCAGCATTTGAATTATTGTACAAAGAATCCCCGGAATAGTGCAATTTAAGCCAGATAGAACTAGGCGGGCGCAAACGAACGTATTGTATTTGGAATTCGATATTAAGCACTAATCAAGTGCAAAAAGATCATTAGTTCATACAAACACCACAAATAGACAACTTCTGGTTTTTTATGCTAGGCTTAGTACTCAGATTAGTTCCACATTACATGGGATACTAAACACTTAACCACTTTTGAAGCCATTCAAAATAGAGTACTTGTAGTGTCGGTTGCTGTGTCAAGCCCACATAGCTCATTCTAGTTTCCGGGCAGGCCAACTTGTTCATTCTCCTTGAGTCACATTTCGACCTTCGTAATTCACTTACCAACTTGACTGTTTTTTGTGTGAGCGTATGTGTGTGCATTCCTTATCCAATTTATCACATGTTTGTAGATTATCTTTGTTCTGACTATAAGTAATGATAACTAGTGGAGTAATGTTCCTAATGGAAGTAACCTGTAAAAGGACGTCGTTTGTGAAGTTGACTGTTTTCGAACCTGCCATAAATAAGGTACATTATAGGAAAATAGAATTGCTATCTATCTGTTGAGGATTCTTGTCATATGGCTATTAATTTTCTGAAGGATTTTGGTGGCATAACGATGTTCAAGTGTATGGAATATTCTGTTGACTCTTAGACGACTACATTGAATGCTGAAGAAGCTGCTCCAATCACCTTTGAAAATCAACGTTTCTGCTGGCAGATACATGTGATTCCCACTGATATCTTCTGCAATGTCTAGGTAACTAACTAGCAGTTTGAAATTTTGTAATAACTGCAGCACCGTTGAAACACTAAACATGCGCTTAGAAACAACACGCAATTAGTTCCAACAGTCACTACAACTTCTCTTACTTAACTGATGAATGTAATCAGTGTACGTCATTTGCACTTGTGATATTCCTGCTTTACTTATTCGTTGAAAAGACTTAAAGCCGAAATCGAATTCTTCTTAACTGGAGAATTTTTGATTGAGCAATCTCTGTAGAAAATCAACACACTGATTTCTAGAGACAGTATTGGGACTCATTGATACAAAAGTACTACCATCAGCCATAGGTATGAGTCGGCAAAACGGCGCAGGAATTTCATTTAGCTGATGAATACCAAGCAAAAAGCAATAGTCACAGAGATCTATTAATAAAAATGTCTTGACAATTATCTAGCGGTCACGAATGCACATATGCTAGAAGATCAATGCACTGTACATAATAGCGGACCACTTCGTGCTATTCAAATACAGAATGCCTGCAGTCCCTTCCGCCCTCCAAGGTCGTGCAAATTAAAGTAGGCTATTTTAAACAGAAGATGAATTTTAACTTGTGTCTTTAAAATAGGGTATAAAGTTAGTGTGAAGGATCGTGATTATGATTTAGATTCAGAAAATCGGGTTGGAAATTAAATTAAGGGACTTCATTGCGAACTGACACCAGCGATAATCCAAAAATGCTTTTTAATGTAAGGATGAGTGGATTTAGCGCCAAAATCTTAGACTTGCTATCCTTAATTTTATTGTTCTGTCGAAAAAATTATAGTTTCAATGACCTCATCTATTGCAGTCGTTTTTTTCTTCGTGCGATTCAAGTGTTTAATAAGTCATCACCAGTTACCTGCTGTTACAACAACTGTCGATGTTTATAGGTTAAAATCTTCGTCTGCATCAGTTTTGTCTTCTTATTAGCGTAATCTATGTTACAATGATCCCTCATTCTAAGTAATCAGTCGTTCAAAAATCTCAGCTGTTTCTGAGTCCTAAATGTTACCAGTTATCCTCAGTTACAACAACATGCTTTTCATTTTTCTAGATGAACATATGCTAAAATGCTCGTTTTTACTGGTATATCGAGATCACTGAAGCAGTCAGGGAGAATAGACTTTTATGATCTTATCAATTACGACAAGATAAAATAATGTACATCTGGTCTTGAAGTTATTAGTGAGAATATGAAAAAGGTGATTAAATGTGTTATATTTTTAGAAGGAAGTAATTCGAACAGTGTATTTGTGACAAAAGTCACATAGACAACTTGGTGTCTCAAGGCCAAAAGCTAAGTTAGGTGTTGGAGAGATTTTGAAAGTAAGTATGTTGTTTGCCCACCTTTAAACTCAAATGTGTTGCGGGTACTTCATTGGACGTTTGAAGGATATGACTTCCTGTACTGTTTTTGTCTTAGTTGAATTAATTGAGAGTTAGTAAGGCTTACATTAGATAAACCTAACTGCAGACTATATAATTAGAAATATGATATTTTTGATTTCTATTTCTGTAAAATCATGTTTTATAGCTAAGTATTTCAATTTCCAGTAATTTAATCCAATAACTAGTTTCCATACTTCATTATGGTTTTATCTCTCGTATTAATTCATCAATCGTTTCCTGATTATTTTACAAACTGATCTCTTTTTTTTAAGGAAACATCTTTTGACCATACATTACATCGTTTAAAATAAGTAGTCAATGGATTTTGCTGTCTAAAAAACGTTGCAGTTTACTAAGAAATTTTCTTATTGATTTATCACCTAGCATCTACATGTAAAAGGTAAGAAGAATAACATACAAAAACAAAATTCGTAAAATAGGCTGATAATAATACGATTGTAAATGAGATTTAAAACGAGACATCTTTTAATTATAGTTGTTATTTTCAGAAGGGAGTTTGGTGGAGATTTTAGTAATTTTATATAGTTGAGATCATGAGTCAATTGAAGCTAGACCATCAGGGAAAACCTGGAAGCACTCGACGACCGTTTCGTCCTATTGTGGGTCTCCTCAGCAGTGCGCATCCACGATCCCGACTCGCCAGATTCGAGCCCAGGACCTACCAGTCTCTCAACAGAGTACTTAACCGATAAACCACTGAGCCGGCCGGCATCCACCGGTGTTAATTTCTAACTTCAACCAATCCACGAAATTGAGCAACCATTCACCAATGTCTTCAGTGAGTTGATATCTCCCAACACACCTGGTTGAACTCCACTGGTTACTGCTTCTCACTAGAACTCCAGGAAATACCTCATGGAGCCAGTCATCAGTGAGCATATGATCATTATCAGAAGGGGGTTTTGTGGAGATTTTAGTAATTTTTTATAGTTGAGATCATGAGTCAGTTGAAGCTAGAACACCATATAATTTTTATAATTCACTATCATGTAACCATAATCGTTGTATATACTAATAAAAAGGTTGTTTTTAATTAGGCATTTTACAATTTTCAAAGTTGTTTAAATCTTTTAATATGTTTGTATTATCGACAAGTGTAATAGATTATTTTCCATAGTTATTACTAGAATGCTTTCTATCAAAAAAACACAATAAACACGTGGGTTTTTGTTATGTCCCAATAACAATAGTGAATGATAACTTTGGGATCCATTTGTGAACCAGTATTATGCATATATTTTTTATCGTATAATTGCTAAATAACTTAACTATTCATATTTATGTTTCCCTTATCATGAGCTTTATTTTGAACTATAAACTATTGTTATATGATTTACCATTCTTGAGCTATCCCTAGTCTATTACTGCCTCCCACATTCACAGCCACATTTGGCTAAATCTTGTACAAATGTTATTTTCTATTTTATTGGTACGATGTGGTGAGTCTGTTTGGTATATAAACTCAGTATGTCTGAAATATAATGATTCATACCACAGAAGCTGTTATTGGTGTTCTGGGCTTAACTGGCTGGGCTAGATAGAAAGCAGGACCGTTACGTACTCTAGACTGCTCGTACGGATTTCGTGTGACATTGTTCCAATCGATAATTCGCTACTCTCTGATTGGTGGTCTTATTACGTCATACGTTAACAGGGCATCCACTCGGCCACAAGTTACAACAGTTTTTAACTGAAGTAAAACTATCTAGTTATTCCTAAAAAAAACAATAAACTGTAACAGATCACTTCAACAGTATGCATTTAACTGCTGGTGTTAAACCCTCTGAAGATTATGTGGACAGAACAAGAGTTTTTCCTGATAATCTAATGTTCAGGATTTTGGATAGCGATATATGAAGAAGTTATAAAAAGTAATTTCAGCATGAATTAATAAACCTTGAAAATTAGAAAGTTAAACACATGACTTGTATTCACCGTTATGTTTACTATTTATTTTGGATTAACTCTTTCTCAAGAATACTTTTTCATACGATAGCCAGAATCATACGATTTAGCTGAATCAGAATGAAGTTGGTGTATATTATATTGACTGAACTAGGGTTAACATAAACGTATGTCTAACAATTAAGTTGTATGTTCATAAACAGCAGTATTTTTTAAGCAAATCTGCATGTAAATAACCAGTGATACTATTATGCAAGTGTATTACTACACGATGAGACGACAGATTTCATCAAAAAGACGATTCAATGAGTTTGTCTATGGTAATTAATCAGTAATTGGAACATCTTGAATGAAATTCGTTATACAGTCAACCAACCATAAATAAGAATAAATTGTCTTTTTTGCATATGTCAATCATGTGATTGATCAGTCACTAAAGTTATGGAAGAATGGAAAAGTTAGAAAACTGATCGATATATTTAGACATATCTGTTTATTAAGTATTAATATATAAACTTCCTTAGAAGTACAAAAAAATCAGACTGATAAACGACCAGTCAAAACTATTAACGATAAAATAAATATCAGTGCGAAATGGTCTTTCTTAAAACTGAAGTTTTAATCCATGATGTGTTTCATCGGGTTAGTGAATACTTAGCTATTCATAAAAGAGGATTCTAAAGTACTTTCAGATTCTAATTTCAATTCTATAACAATGTATTCATAAGATTAAGTCATTCACAATAGTAAGAGAAATAAGCATTATCTCAAAACGTTTGATCATTAACTGAAATAAGATAAAAGTCAACAGTTGTTAAGTTGATATTATGTTACAATGAAAATCCATAATCATGCCTCTATCTATATTCAATTAATTTGACATTTAACCTAGTATATTGACTAATGTATAATTTTATGAGATACCTAATAATTATATGAGTAATTGATTAGGTGTATAGTACCACAGTTTAACTTAATAATTTGTTGTTTTAGTTATAGAAAAAATTTTAAACTTCAATATTTTTAAAATTTTCATGTTCGCTATTTGATTAACACAGAATACGGTATACAACTACGGCACTCGAAAGTACAGAACCCCAGAGTCACAAATCAGAAGACAGTAAAACCTGGAGTAATGTGTGTTGGGTAAGATTAAAATGTATAGAAAATCATGGGTATTTATAGATATTAGCGTTTGCTATATCAACATTATTCAGTAGCCCAAAGGGAGCCGAAGAGTTCCAACCCAATCAGAACGTGCTGGAGCTTTCTAGAATATTAACGTGATATACTGCGATTAGACTGTAGCATAATGTACCTCCTTGCAGATTGGCTGAATTATAATGATGTTATAGACAACGCTAATAACTAAAATATACATGTTTTTCTGTACATTTTTGATTCTTACTTAATAATTACTTCTGGTTTTTCTGTCTTATGATTTGCGACTGTGGGGTTCTATACGTTTGAGTTAAGTTAGTTGTATATTGTATCATGCGTTAATCAAGTAGAGGAAGTAACAGTCGTAGGCTCACATATTTTTGAACGAAAAAGGCAAAATATGATGAAGAGTCCTAAGGTAAGGTAAAACAATTGGTCGTGATGATGACAAATCTACGAAAGAAATAACATTAAAGTCTCATAGCTATTTAAGTGTCTGGTAGTATAAAATAAATCTTTTTTAATGTCCTAAAGTACCTCAACTATGTAAAATAAGAGCTTTGAAAGGTCATGACAAGGTCTATAAACAACTCGACAGTTTAAAACCCAGCCATTTTGTAATATGGCTTAAATTATCATAGTGTAGTAGCTTGTGACGGTTTCCATGAATGACCCATAAAGTTTGACGATTCTCGTCAAAACTCTGAAAAGACGCCCTCATGTTAAACTCAGATATGCTCAACGTAAAAGGCAGGTTATAGTAGGGAGTGATGGTTTGTAGAATTCAGCCAATTATGTTCTGGACTAACATTTACACTAAATGGAATGGATGTCTTCTACAATATCACAGGAAAGGTTGTACTATTAAGAATTTTTATGTAATGAATCTAATCGTGCTTCGTGGAGGATTGAACAAGTCAATACACGTCTCAGTTTTATCATATTTATTCGATAGTGACCATGAGAAACATAGAACTAAATCATTCAAAATCATTGGTTGTATTACTTCACATTTTTCCAAGTGTTATTGAACCCGTCAGTTACACAACTGTGAAGACTATAATGTTTCGAGTAAATAACCTTAGATTTTGTAGTTAAAAAGGATTCTTTTTGACCAGGTAAGATTTCAGAAGTGATCTTACTAGTTCTAATCCCATTGATAGTTCTGCTTACTTGTGTTTTTCAGTGTTCACAAGCTTCATCTAGTATTATCTAAATTCTTATGATATATATGACGAATCCTTCAGAGAATCCAATTAAAAACAATATTACTCCCTTATATGTTTTGCTGTAATTACCTAAATCAACATTTTCACCATGACAAATTTCTGTCCAGTATTACTTAGTTTTTGTTTATTGCTGAAACTAACATAAAGCATAAATTTACTTATTTATGATCAAATTGTATTAACAAATTTATGGATGTGGAATGGAGGTTATCGGTAAATTTGAACCCTCCAATCAGATTAAACGTGTGTGAGTTACAATTATTTGTTAAGGTGATTGGATGGGAGGTAGAGTATTCACTGGTTGAAATTGTGATCTTCGTTTTTATCCCTGAATAATTATAAATTGTTTAAAAGAGGATGATGTTTGGGTTAAATATTGTGTTTATAAGTGACACTTTTTACTTCTTAATGTATTTGACATCTCAGGTGGTTTTTCTGTTTTCTGAACTCTATTCGATTTCCGATTCGCCTGAGAATTTCATCAGTCAGTTGTGTCACCGTAACAATGCGTTAAGGGATAAAGTATCCAGTTAAAACACATATAGTATAATATATATAATGGGTTCACCAGTTGGATTAATTACAGTGTGAGGAACCTGAAATGATTGGTTCGTTTAGTAGACCCACTGTTACTATGGTGTATCAATACCTATACCATCATCTTCACGTTATTCATTAAACACGGAATATTCGCAGTCTTATCACACTCATTTAATATTTCCTATTAAATGTGCTACTTATTAACCACTCTCAGTTTGCGAACATAAACGGGCGTTTTTTACACCTATTGGCTATTAGCAATTCCATTTTTATCTTATTCTTACAAAGATACTTACTGTGTGTGTTATGGTGTTGATACCTTCTTGTGATAATAAGATATTTGTCTAACTTTTAAAGACGAATGCCATAAAAGCTGAGTTATCATATTTTAAAAAAACAATTCACTTATTGAAATCATGAGCTGATCAATGTTAGGTCACCATTAAAAACCTGAAGGCACTAATTATGGGACTCTTCAGCAGTGGATATAAATGATCTCGCACGCAGCATTTGAACTCAGCACCTTCGGTCTGACGCGAACGCTTAAACTCTCGGCCACTGAGCCAGCGTCCGAAACTGTTAATGTCTAACTCCAACCAATCAACGATACTGCGCGACTATCTTCGATTGTCTTTAAGGGGTCACTGTCTGAGACCTGGTACGGTTGAACTCCAATGATCACGGTATTCACTAAAACTCCGTGAATTACGTCTCGAAGCTAGTCAATAGTAAGCACATGATAATGTTCAGTATAGGGTTGTAGAGACTGTTTAAACTGAATTACTGAATTAATAGTGAATAATTCTTTCGCTGATTTATGGTGTTCAGTTGTATTTTTTGTGTACACCTCATTCTGAGGCAAAAGCTTGATAGATAATTCGCTTTTCATTCACTCATGACTGTGATACTATAACAAATTTTTAGCGACACTCATTTAACATTAAATAAAGGTTGATTCAAAACAGAGATTATTAGTAACGTTGACAGTTACATTGGTTCATAGAAAGAATAACACCGTTTGTTTCCGGTTACTCAGCTAAAACGAGATTCAGGCTATATTAGATATTCAATTATCATTACAGGTATTGTTCTACCGATTGGAAGATAGCTACTATGTTTTACTTCGTAATAAGCCTTGCTTTTTGGACTTAATGACAAGGAAGTTTATACGAAATACTGAAAACCATCAAGGAGTATGCAGTAGGAGTTGTTTATTTTATGAAGTACGAATAACCAACCAGGTACAAACTAATCAATTACAAAGCTAATGAAGATATTTGATATTATTTATATTAATAGTCTTACAACATGCATTTGTGTAATCTCAACTGACTAAATTCCATCAATATCATTATTTTTTATTCTAAAGCTCTGCTGTAGCCATGAAATAGATTTTCTCAAGGGTTGTTATTCACCTACGATTAAACTACTTGCTGATAATAAATATCATCTCATCACTAGTGATTTTAAGTCAACTCAAAGGTGTTGAATTCGGGATAATTGAAGCCTGAAGAGTTATTTAAGCGTTGGCTAGCCCTTTAGTAAAGACCATGATTAGTCAGTTCTTCAGCAATCAAACTCCCAGGATATGTATGAGTATGCAAAGTTATGTATGAAGTTCGCTTCGATAATCATAATAATAATAATAATAATGATCAGAGCATGTTACCCTCTTTTTGTATTATTGAAAAAACGAAATGCTTTATATCAGAATAAATGATCATTTCTTTTGTTAATAAAATTGAAGTGCTTAGCTTACGTATTGGCAGTACTTTGCTAGTTATGAAATATGTTCTCTAACGAGCCTACATTAACTAAAGAAAATCTGGAAATTATAAAGTTTGAATTATTTCTTTTTTCTGGTTAGCGTTTTTTATCGAGTTAGTTTTCTACGGGATGGGGTCTCTAACACCAAGCTCAACCATCCTCCTTTACCCGGGCTTGGGACCGGTAGTAACTCTAGAAGAGCTGCAGGCAGAGTTATATAACCGTTGCTTTTTACCTTTCAGAATTGAGGAAAGTAGACCTCTACAATGATCAACCTTATACATTTAACATATTGTAATCAAAAATTTATGAATGCGTCATAGAAATATTGCCAATTACCAAAGAGAAACGATTTTTCAAAATCACAATAAAATAGAGTACTATAAATTCTGGATTATAGATTGCTGCTTTCAGAAGTTATTGACAGCATATTTTGAAGCTGTAATGAAACTGTTAATTATGATAATTGTAGCTAAATTTATAGATTAACATTTAATAGTTGACTTCATGAGTCAATTGAAGCTAGACCACCATGGAAAACCTGGAAGGCCGTTTCTTCCTAGCATGACACTCCTCAGCAGTGCGCATCGACGATCCCTCCCCGCGAGATTCGAACCCAGGACCTATCAGTTTCGTGCGCGAACGCTTAACCTCTAGATCACTGAGGAGTTCCATACTAGAATGAAACAGTCGTCCAGTGCTCCCAGATTTTCCATGATGGTCTAGCTTCAACTGACTAATGAATTCAAGTGATAAATTACTACAATCTCTATAAAACCCTTGTCAGATCAATATTTCTTAACTTTTACAAATTATTATCATTTTATTAATTCTATTCATTTAATTTCCTTTATATTGTATGTACTAATATCAATTCATTTTTAAATAAAATTGTATAGAATTAAACATCCGATAACCGGATGTTTAGTTTATTTATTAGTTCTTGTTGCCAATTTTCAAAATGAAAACGTAATTGATTTTTAGTAGTGTACTTCTAATTAACAATCATTCAGTTTTCTTTGTTTTTATAACTATAAAATTGTCAATTTATAGAACAAAATTAAAATGAATCAGAACATAATCATTTGTTATAATGAATACTATTAAGATTTTCAAATGAAATATTTAAAGTTAATATACAAGACAAAATGAACTCAACTGGAGAAACCAGAAATCATGAAATATTTATTCCACCATTGAACACCCCTGAATCATAAGAAGATTTAACGCTGTATCTTCCTGGAATATATGGTATCACTTAATCGGAATCCAATAATTCATATTTTAAACTTTAGTAGGTGTAACTTCTGTAATACTCCGGTCATGAAGAAGAAAATGCCCCACATACACAAGGAGTTGCATTGATGCTTTCCAAACAAGCACAAAATGCACTTATAGGATGGGAATCTCATGGACCAAGGATCATCAAAGCCTCCTTCAAAACAAAGAGAGAGACCATTACAATGAACGTCGTCTAATGCTATGTGCCTACCAACGAATACGATGAAGACGTTAAAGACCAATTCTACGATAGGCTACAGCCAATGTTCGAGAAGTGCCCAACAAAGGACCTGACCATTCTGATGGGAGATTTAAATGCCAAGGTTGGAATGGACAACACGAAGACGTCATGGGACCACATGGACTGGGAGAAAGGAACGAAAATGGTGATAGATTTGCAAACCTATGTACCTTCAACAAACTGGTCATAGGTGGTACCATAATTCCACACAAACGCATTAACAAAACCACATGGACTTCACCGGACCACACTACACAGAACCAAATCGACCATATTTGCATGAACAAAAAGTTCAGGAGGACGATGGAGGATGTGAAAACCAGAAGAGGAGCTGATATAGCATCAGATCATCATTTGCTGGTCGCCAAGATGAAATTAAAACTTAAGAAGCACTGGAAAACAGGGTGGATTACATCACAAACGTTTAATACGGCCTTTCTTCGAGATGCAGACAAACTCAACAAATTCAACATATCCCTCAGCAACAGGTTCCAGGCCTTTCATGATCTACTCAATGGAGAGGGAATACCATGGAGAGCAACTGGAAAGGGATAAAAGAGGCAATCATTTCAACATGTTAGGAGGTTCTGGGCCACAAGAAGCACCATTACAAGGAATGGATCACTGTTGGTACACTGGATAAGATTGAAGAAAGAAGGAACAAGAAGGCAGCAATAAATGCCAGACGAACAAGAACAGAAAAAGCCAAGGCACAAGCCGAATACACAGAAGCAAACAAGCAAGTGAAGAGGAGCATCAGAACTGACAGACGTAAATATGTGGAAGACTTAGCAATGACAGCGGAAGAGGCTGCAAGAGAAGGAAACATGAGACAATTGTATAATACAACAAAAAGGCTCGCTGGAAATTACCGTAAACCAGAACAACCAGTGAAAAGCAAAGAAGGCAAGATAATCACCAGCATTGAAGAACAACGGAACAGGTGGGTAGAACACTTCAAAGAACTCTTGAATCGACCAGCTCCCCTGAACCCACCCAACATCGGAGCAGTACCCACGGACCTCCCAATCGATGTTGGCCCATCAACAATTGAATAGGTCAGTATGGCCATCAGAAAAATCAAGAGCGGCAAAGCAGCGGGACCAGAAAACATCCTGGCAGAGGCACTGAAAGCAGATGTAGCAGCAACTGCAAAGATACTCGACATTCTCTTCAGTAAGATTTGGGATAAAGAGCAAGTACCAACAGACTGGAAAAAAGGACTTCTCATCAAGATACCAAAGAAAGGCGATCTCAGCAAGTGCGATAACTACAGAGGCATCACTCTTCTCTCAATACCAGGAAAAGTCTTCAACAGAGTATTGTTAAACAGGATGAAGGATTCCGTAGACGCCCAACTTCGAGATCAACAAGCTGGATTGAGTAAGGATAGATCGTGTACAGGCCAAATCGCAACTCTACGTATCATTGTGGAACAATCAATCGAATGGAATTCATCACTGTACATCAACTTCATTGACTACGAGAAGGCATTTGATAGCGTGGACAGGACAACACTATGGAGGCTTCTTCGTCACTACGGCGTGCCTGAGAAGATAGTCAATATCATACGGAATTCCTATGATGGATTTAATTGCCGAATCGTCCATGGAGGACAACTCACCGACTCATTCGAGGTAAAGATCGGTGTTAGGCAAGGTTGCTTACTTTCACCCTTTCTCTTTCTCGTGGTGATCGACTGGATCATGAAGACGTCAACATCTGGAAGGAAGCACGGGATACAGTGGACAGCTAGGATGCAGCTGAACGACTGAGAATTCACAGATGATCTGGCTCTTCTATCGCATACGCAACAACAAATGCAAGAGAAGACGACCAGTGTAGCAGTAGCCTCAGCAGCAGTTGGTCTCAATATACACAAAGGGAAAAGCAAGATTCTCTGATACAACACAGCATGCACCAATCGAATTACACTTGACGGAGAAGTTTTGGTGGATGTGAAAACCTTTACATACCTGAGTAGCATCATTGATGAACACGGTGGATCTGATGCAGATGTGAAGGCGCGGACCGGCAAAGCAAGAGCAGCATATTTATAACTGAAGAACATCTGGAGCTCAAAACAATTGTCAACCAACACCAAGACCAGAATTTTCAATACAAATGTCAAGGCAGTTCTACTGTATGGGGCGAAGATGTGGAGAACCACGAAAGCCATCATCCAGAAGATACAAGTGTTTATCAACAGCTGTCTACGCAAGATACTTCGGATCCGTTGGCCAGACACTATCAGCAACAAACTACTGTGAGAGACAACAAACCAGATTCCAGTGGAGGAAGAAATCAGGAAGGAGCTCTGGAAGTGGATAGGACACACATTGAGGAAAACACCCAACTGCGTTACAAGACAAGCCCTCACATAGAATCCTGTAGGCCAAAGGAGAAGAGGAAAACCAAAGAACACATTACGCCGAGAAATGGAGAGACATGAGAAGAATGAACAAAAACTGGATAGAACTAGAAAGGAAGGCCCAGGACACAGTGGGTTGGAGAATGCTGGTCAGCGGCCTATGCTCCATTGGGAGTAACAGGCGTAAGTAAGTTGTAACTACACTGTATTTGAGAGCCAACTTGAGTCAAAATATTGTTTTGTGTGAGAACTTCAAACCCTAGTATAAAAAGCATTCACCCTATTAAGAGCTAAGTGCATTTATTTAAGGCTAAGATCTCTTTGGATTGATAAGAAAAGGATTTTCACTGGTTTACAGTGTAAAGTATTTAGTATGAAAGAAAAATGGCACAAAACTTTTATTACTAATGTAGGTTATATTTGAGACGTAACTTAGTAAAAAATAACTTCATTTCCCTTTGATAAAAATAGGGTCTATATCAAATTAAGTCATTCTTGACCCAGTGAATGATAAGTGCTTTGTATTGTTTAAACTGTTTAAAAAAGTCAAAATTTTCACATACATGTCTCTCAGATCATTGATTCATAACGTCATTAAGTCGACCTATTGACCAAGTTGGACACAAATATGTAAAACTACTTTATATGCTGAAATTTCACTCCTGTTTTAGTGATAGATTTTCGACTTTGATGTTCTGTGTACTCATATACGAATAAAGGACATAAGAATTCCGACGTCAGTTGGGAAGCTTAGTATAGTTCCAGACTTTCGTCAAGTTGTTTTATAAAGTGAACCTTGAATCACTTCATCGATGAATTAATCTTTATAAACCTTCGTTAAATCTATAAAACCATTAAATAAATGGTGGTGTTCCTACCAATGATTGGCTAGAAAAAATATTTTTCGATATTCTGTCGAAAATCCGTAGATTGTAGTAAAGCTGATCAAAGAAAAATACAAAACCACTAATCTTGATAATGACTTAATCAAGGAGTGGACAGGATTATGTTTACACTTTAAATAGATGCAACGAATTCATATGTCTACTTCACTGCAACTGATCTTAAGAAGTTTTACATAAGGTTTCCAACCACAGAATACGATTGTCTCACATTCATTTAGACAGAAGGAAGAAAACTCCAGACCAACGATTAATAACCACAAAAGATGATCACTTGAATAGGTTCAAGCTCTCAAAGCGTTCATCAACCTGGACTTATTCCAGACGTCAACGGAAGTGCAGGTAGGAGAAGCTTGGGGATGCACAACATGTTCATTAGTAATGGTAGTCAATGGAGATTCAAAACCACATCAAACATCCTCACCTACTACTCTACCTCTATACGACGTATTTCAAACCCATAAGTTAATATAGACTAAGTGTTAATCAGTACATTCGTTCTATTTCGGATAAAAGTGTGATTAGCCAGCCCTACAAATGACTTAAATCAGGGACAGAAAATTAAATTCTTTTTTATCACTGATGATATTACACAGATTTTTCATAAATTTGGTCAATTGTTAGTTTCATATAATTATTGTTTCGGTCTTCCAAAAGACTATGAGACTGAACCAACAGTTTAAAAGCATACAAAACTTAATGCACAATAGTCAATATATACTGGTTACCCATAGAGGTTTATTGAATATAACTCAATAAAAATGATGAAATATAGAATATATTAAATTCACAATAAGTTTTTTGTTTTAATTTCTGATAAAAAAAACAACAACAGAGAAACAAACAATATTTTATGCAGCCTACAAATCTTTTTAGAAACAACTTGTATGACTGGATATATTAATTACGAAATTAGCAGACTTTCAAATACAAATTAAAATAGTGCAACTTTAAAAATTGTACATGAATGTTACATAAATGAATAGCGATTGTGTACTTTACCTAAACTGTTATGATGATTTAGATTAAAGATCAGAAGGGGTTTTGTGGAGATTTCAGTATTTTCATAGTTGATATCATGAGTCGATTGAAGCTAGCTTCAAT